>NW_022720917.1:236573-246018 GCF_011630105.1 Anneissia japonica | reverse complement strand
TCTAATTTTAATTTCAATCATTTACGCGAGCAATTTTTTAAAATTTAATTTTAAACCAAGGAGTGGAATGTCGCAACTCTTTATATATATATGGCTCTGGTGTGCACCAATTTCCTTCCCATAATTACTTATGTGTCAGGTAGGTGGTTTTTTGGTCGCCAACCTTGCATTATAACACCCCTGTTCCTATTTTGAGGTTATGCGCGGTGTTACATCTTTTAGTAGCACTGCCATCAGGCCACTCTTGTGTGCCCATTATCGTCATACAGTTTCTTTCATCATTTACTTTGGAACGTTTTACCGTATGGACACAAAAAAAAACATGTTTTGTAAAAGACAAAACCCTGTTGGTCTGTACAAAACATGTTTTGTAATAGACAAAACCATGTTTGTCTTGTACTAAACGTGTTTTGTAAAGACAAAACCATATTTGTCTGTAAAAAACATGTTTTGTAATAGAAAAAACATGTTTTGTGAAGACAAAACCATGTTTGTTTTGTGAAGACAAAACCATGTTTGTCATGTACAAAAAATGTTTTGTGAAGACAACAAAACCATGTTTGTCTGTACAAATTATGTTTTTTAAAAGACAAAACAATGTTATAGTCTTTTATAAAACATGTTTTGTACACACAAACATGATTTTGTTTATTACAAAACATGGTTTGCACACACAAACATGGTTTTGTCTTTTACAAAATATGTTTCGTAAAGACAGAATAACTTTCGTATATTACAAAACATGATTTTCCCCTTACAAACATGGTTGTGTATGGCAGAACAGGTAGTGTGTCGTTTGGCGCACCGGTGGAATATTGAACCAGCTTTGTTACCATTAAATGTAATTTTTAACTTCCAACTCTTTAATACAATTTTCATCTGGCTTAGTATGCTATGAATCTGTTGCCTTTTTTTTTTAAATGATTTCATCAATGTGGCATTTGTCAGAGGCTGATCGGGAAATATACATACCAAGTTATTTACTGTATATTTAGGCCTAGTCTCCATATATTTGTTTATTGTCTAATCGCTGATCCGTGGTGCGATATGGGCCTGGAGTTTGCACATGCGACAGGGCAAAAAAAGTATTATTTTTCAGGGGAATAGTACTTTTTGAGGGCAATAGTAACTTCTATTGCCCGCTTAACCAATCAGATGCCTAGTATATGTGCATGAGGTATATAATATGGATTAAAATACATGAACAAAAAGAAAAAGAAATCCCTGAGGTTAAGGATCAAAATTGACAAGATTGGTGTATACGAAGTAACACATGCAGTAGACATAATACCGATGTTCACTCTAAGGATTCAGGAGGAATTCTGGTTTATTGCTTATAATGTGTCAAAATATAAAGTTGAATGAATCTTGAGACTGTTTTGTGATACAATGTTATTAATGATATACAAAAGTAGCCTATAAGTATCCCGTTAATAAGGGGTTATTTGACCATTTGGCACACTCAAAAAGTGTCCCCGTCCCCTTAGGTGTCCCCTTAATAGGGGTTGGCTTTAGTGTTAACAGATATATTTCCCCTCGTTTCACGGAAAAGTGTCCCTTAATAGGGGTGTCCCAAAGGAAGGGTTCTACTGTATAACATCAAGAACTAAATTGCGTCATATTAACAAGCAAACAAAAATTATGTATTCATAATTGTTACCCATAAAATACATCGTTTGACCTTTTATTTCACGTAGAGGATGTTTTAAAACTTATAATTCTTTGTAACGGATATGAATACCGTATGATAGTCGGGCTATTGTAACTGAAATAACAGGAATAAACTTGACTGACATGCTTATCAATTCAAAATATGACAGGCTTATGTTCTGTAAAGGCTCTCTTTGTCTTCACACAGTATAATACTTAATAATAATAATATTGTGTGTGTATACAAAGATAGTAAGTGCCTGTACAGATTGCAGAATAAGCACCTTTACCACTATAATGATGATGATAATAATATGAATAATATGATGGGATCGGAGTAATGTTTTGCCGTACCTAAAATACTTGCGAAAAAAGTATTTGGGAATGTACGGTACTGAGTATTCGGTACGATAACACTTTAGGGTACTGGGTTCAAATCCCGTGACATCAGGACTTTTTCTCACTAAAAAAACAAAAAAAACTTCACTCCCTAAGCCTCATAAAGAGACTTCGCTGATAAAAGCATCACATTATTTCAGTTATTGAAAGAGGGCCCGTAAATATCAAACGACCTTCGAGGATACGCTGGAAGAGTCATCCTTAATAAAATTAATATGGTTAAAAAAAATCATTCCATCCATAAGTGGCAAGTGTACATGCTGTTGGATTTGAAGGAAATAAAATCATTACTGTATTATAACTGGAGGCAATTTTTGTCTATCTATGGAGTGCATACATTTATTTAAGTACTTAAAGTTTGGTTTAGAATACAGGTGATCACGCCGGACGTTTTGAGCTTGCGTGGCTGCTTGAATTGGTTTACTGATGCTGTTGAATTTTCAATGATATACCTCTTCAGGTTTGCAAAGCCCCCTGGCTTCACAAGCTGTACGTCCACCGGCCCGAGAGAGATATTATCGCGGAAACGTTTATACAAACATGCCTGCTCGCAAAGTTCAACATCAAGCTGTAAAATAATAATAATAATAATAATAATAATAATAATAATAATAACAATGCATTATTAACTTTACTTTATTGTTTGAAATTCACAACACATTTTATAATTGTTATACTCTAGTAGAATTACATTTTGTGCTAACTTGGTAGGGATCAATGTCTTAATGATCACGCAAAAAACATTTTGACAGTAATTATGTGTTGTAGTTTACAGTGAAATTAAATGGCGTTTATTTGAGTACATCATCCACTGTACACCAAAAATATATAAATAATTAAACGCCTCCCTGGAATAAGCGCCGCTTCAAAAACTCTTCTTAACAATAAACATCCTGGGCGTTTATTCGAATAACGGTACCGGTATGTTTCTAGTGTATTATTTTTCTGTATAAAGGAAAGCCCTACCCTTTAGATTGCTAAGGTTCCACAAAATCATAGCATAAACGTATACGCGCGTGTTTATTTTGACAAAAACATGTGACATTCCTAAATATTGTCATGGTGACATCACATCACATCACGTCATGACTATGGGCATACAACAGTTTTTTGTCCAGACAGAGCTTAATAATGATGCTACATATATTGTGCGTATTACATATTAACGTTCTGTATGGCACTTACATATTTCGGCAGTTCAGATGCAATTCTGATAACGTTCTCTGATCCTTCCACTTCAATAAAAATCATGTAGTAATCTGGGCCAGGGCGCCTGACAGAATCTAAATAAGAATATTATAATGGTTGATTAAGGTGTACGTATTATACCTCCTGTAGTTAGGTTTCTGATTATATCGGTATAAATAATAACTCATGGTAATGAAGCATGTCATGGTTGCTTTTATAAACTTGACGAGGAGGAGTCTCATGATTCTTTGGTGACCTAACTACTTTAATGGAACATGTTGTTTATTTTGACTGCAAAACTTTTTTTCCCTTTAAAAGTAGTTAGTTGATCAAATGAGCACGATGAATAATGAAAGTTAAGCTATAGTTCAATGATATTGTTCCACATTTTAGAGATCGAACTATTATGTTATTGAATCAGGTTGGGACATTTATTTGCTACCGTTCAAGAAAAATACACTTGATTTTGATTCGTATGACTTTCTCACCAGGCGCCAATAAACTTTCTGCACATGCGTAGTCGACAAGTTTAAGCCCTGGCCATCTGTTTAATGTTTTCTTCACAGCTTCAAACAAGCACGCTTCGTCTACCTTTTCTCCACGGATGCTCATTAACTGACCGTATCTATTACAGAAAAATATAATCATTGCATTTAACAGCATCATCTATAATTTATCAATATTTTGTGATTCTCAATAATAATTGCATTGGTTGTGAAAGTTAGCGAATTTAATGATGTCATTGAATCAAAACCGATAGATTTAACCATAGAGCAAAGTTTCTTTGCTCTATGATTTACCAAAGTAATATTTATTTTTATAGTATAGTATTCCCATAATGTATCACTATTTTCTGAATTACCAAATTTAAGTATGGTAGAACGTGTCGTTTATCTTAACTGTACTGAAACCCAATAATAGGGTATTGGTTGTACAATTTAGCGACTTTAATTAAAACGGATAGATTTAACAAAGCAATTTTTTATAGTAGTATCCTCTATAATTTATCACTATTTTCAAAATTATCAAATTTAAGTATGGTAGAACGTGTCGTTTGTCTTACCTATACTGAAACTCAATAACAGGGCACTGGTTGTAAAATTTAACGACTTTTATGACGTCACCAAATCGAAAACGATAGAGTCCACAGGTCCAGTTTGTGAGAACCATTTCATAGTTCTCTCCCACTTTTACTTCGTCGCCAAAATAAGTCTCCGGATTCTCTTCATCGCTATAAGATAAACAAAAACATAACTATAATGCTTATTTAAAAAAAACAAAAAAAAACCAATTCTAAATGTTGATTTATTGCCTTTTATCGGTAATCACCCAATAATTTTGATTACCGTACTCATTTTCTGTTGATTTTGGCAATTTGATTTCATATTAATAGTGCTAATAATAATAATAATAATAATAATAATAATAAATAACAATAATAATAATAATAACAATAGGTCCTGTCTCTTATACACATCTAGATGTGTATAAGAAGATATATATATATATATATATATATATATATATATAATAATATTAATAAATAATAATAACAATTGTAAATACTAAAGAATAATTGATTTATAACACGCACACAGAAACCAACGGTGCTCAAAACGATCTAAAGTGTAGGAATGTAGATAATAATTTTCGGCCTCACCTGTTCTGCACGGGGATAAACTCGAACATGAGTGAATTTGGCAACAAAACATATTGGTATGGTGGTGGCTTTAGAACATCGACATTAATGCCATGCAATCCTTCAGTGCTTAAATAGAACTGCGGCACAATTGGAATTCCTTAAACAAAGGGAATAAAAATATCATTAGTCTACATGCTTTACTTGGGAAATTAATATGTAAGGTTGTATTTACATAATGTCTAGTTATCTATATAGTGCAGTGATTTATTGATTATCAAACATTATTGGTAAAATCAGGCCTACTAAACAATTTAACAAACTTAACTAGAAAAGGACAAATCAACATATTTTTATTCAGTCAAAAATCAACAGCGATGAATACCGCCACTGTACTATATAGATACTGTATACAAATATTTATCATATCAACAATAAACATGAAAACAGCACATACTAAAAAAAAAATTAAAAAAAAATCATTCCATTACGAAGTCCTGATAGGCTTATTGATAAAATGAAGATCATGCATTCTCTTCAAGAAGGATTTAAAGGTAACAAGATTATAATACTGTATGGTAATCTATGAACAAATCCTCGTCTCGTACAACGCGGCTACATGCAGTAAACGCCTGTTACATGTACAAACCGGGACATTGAAATTAAATTAATACAAGTGGACAATAATAAACATAATTTAAAACATTATATAAAATACCATATCAAACACTGTCCTGCGATTATTAATAGAATCGATCGTAGGGAATTTAAGACAAGCATGTGATAAAAATCTCAGAAATAGGATTGGATTGGATTTATTCGGTGTAAACACCAAGGATAGCCCACGAAAGTCTAGAAGAAGACTCATTTCCAGTGGAGTCCTGCTGGTGGTGATTGACCGGGAGACAATCCCCTACTCTTTTCCGAAGAGTGCACTGCGTTCTTTAACGTGCACATGAGCCAGTAATGCACACGGGACAAACAGCTTAAACGTCTCATCCGAAAGACGGTGCGCTGTCGTAACTTGTATTTCAGTCCTCCAGCTGAAACACAAGGAGAAATGCACGCCATCGTGTCGGGATTCAATATTTCGACATTAATTATGTCATCATCATGAAAAGCATATTTGATGAAAAACTTGGAAGCGGTTTATGAGAGACATATTTTAAAATCTTTAAAAACTGGGGGGAAGGGGAGTAACACTCCTTTTTACCGGACACGGATATTTTTAACGGACTCTGGAATTATTGGTTGATTGTGACCGATTAATTTACTGCTTTTGATCAATTATTATGATAAACATGGTAATCTTGGGGTAAGATTCAAGATTGATTTTATTGTCACATATGAAAAAAATATACATGAGATTTTCTTTCCTGTGCTTATACATTAAAAACAAAAAACACAAACACATCACATAAAATATAAATGTATCACAAATACAATAGCACCAAAAACCTTAACTAACTTAACTAAAGAGAAAGACAGTGGAATTAAGCTTAAACAACAAAGGTACCTAAATAATACTGATTATCTGGAGAATTGACTATTGTAGAGCTGACATGTGTGAGGTATGAATGAATTCTTTAACCGATTTGTTTTAACAGTAGTTTGTCTGATTCTTCCTGATTTGTTAAAAGTTATGCATCCAAAAATTGGGTGAGACTCATCCTGTAATATTTTATCTAATTTCGTCGTTACCATTATCCAAATCATATTTTCTTTATTGTAGCAATTTATGTTTTGGCTGTAAATATACAACCAGAGAGCTGGTGAAAATATTAACCGATAAAATATTACATCTGTTTAGAAAAACCTTCCTTTAATGTTATGTTGTAGGCCTATACGCGAAACTTACACCTAAAAATCGGGCACTTACTGCGTCGGGCACTCACTGCGCGCGTCGTAAAAGGAATCCAACTCCCACTGCCTGTGAGCGCTGACGACGCGACACCGTCTGCTGATTGTCAGTGGCAGTCTAAACGGATAATTTTTAATGACGATCCGTTGCGTACGCGGCGGCGATCGAGGCGTTGTATTTTCCATACAATCGGCGGACGACCGTCGCACGCAGTGTGAGTGTCCGGCTTTAGTGAACTAAATTCGAAACGGACTATTCAAGTTACCTTTGGTGTATGTCTTCTTGAGTGTTTCAGCACATTCACATAGATCTATGCTAGTAATAACTCTCAATCTTGGCCAAATTCTCCTGCATATGTCGTCAAAACCAGCTTTAAATTCTTTCCTAAGAAATTGTACTCTATCCGGATTACAAGTTCCGCGGATATGTTGCTCCAAATCTTCACGAATATCCAAAGGGAGATCTAGCTTAGAATACAAGGAACCAGTTTCGATGTCATTAAGCATTTGCTCCCAGTGCTCTTCGAGTATTTTAAGGGCGGCCATCAACGCTGGTGTGAATGCAGCCGAAATTTCTTTTAAGTATCTGTCGCGTATACCGAACAACATGTGAACGTAACAGGCTTCAAACTCGGTGCAAATGAAAAACCCAGAAGGTGGTGTAGTATTAGCTATCAAATATTTTTTGTAAGATTGCTCTATCATAAAGCCGGGGCCTACACGAATACCACCTTCAAGTGGTCTGCTTTTAGGTGCCGTGTATATAAGGAGCTTTTGCTGCAATGGACTTAACTGACCTGGAAACATTTGAGATAAAATTCTTGGGGCTAGGAAACGCATAGGCTTTACCAATTGCAACAAGCTTTGCTCTGTATATGGTATTTTCTTTCCTTTACCAGTGGTTCCTGAAGTTATTGTCAGCCTTATTGGTTTCTCTTTTGTCATAACATTCAACTCGCCATTGCAGATGCGATCAACGTACTTTTCATAGTGACTGTACGTTGTCAAAGGGTGTTTAGCTTTTAGATCTTGAAGACTATGAATTTTACTGAAATGAAAATCTTTGCCGTAGACGGTATTACGCTGCTCATTTAGTCCTTTAAGAATGAATTGTTCCTGGGTCTTTCTGAAATGCTTCGTCTGTTGTTTAAATGAACGGAAATATATGAAAGAGAAACTCATCGAGACAATGTAGGTAATATAGAGTACAGCAATCGATGAGATATTGAGATGATCGGACCACGTTACTGACGATATGTGGACAAGTGCACCTCCTACCATAGCAAGTAACATAAAGGCTATCCCTGAAATTAATAATAAAATGATTAATCAATCGTTCAAGCAATCAATAATCAAACAAACTCTCAGTCAGTCAATTAGATAAAATCAGTCAATCAACCAACCAACCAACCAACTAGTGTCAGTCAGTCAATCAATCAATCTACCAATTAATCGATTGATTAGGTCAATATATGCTGCAATTTAGAATCTTTGATCACACTGCAGTGGATATGTGAGCTTTATAAATCCTATAATGATGATAATAATAATAATAATAATAATAATAATAATAATAATAATAATAATAATTATTATTATTATTATTATTACATGTTTTCTGAAGATAATTTATAATCCATATACTTTATTTCGATACACATGTGGATTAAACAAATGACAAGTTGTAACGCAGCACATTCATTAAATCTATAAAATGTGTTTATATTTTGAAGAAAAATGTTTATTTTGACAAGAAGGCCTAAATGTCAAGTGATAGGCCTAAATTTAACATGTGTTATGAAATACTCTGTTAAGCAGTGCGTTTTTTTGGCAATATAGACCTACAAATTATACAAGCCATCGTGATTATAGAATGTAGAAATAATATAGAATTACGTTTGTATGCAGAGAAAACTTTTTTTTTTTAAATTTCAAACATATAGAAGATTAAAACATATCAGGTGGTTGTTAAAGCCTGTTTTTCATATGGATGG
Organism: Anneissia japonica; assembly: GCF_011630105.1. Classification (NCBI taxonomy): domain Eukaryota; kingdom Metazoa; phylum Echinodermata; class Crinoidea; order Comatulida; family Comatulidae; genus Anneissia; species Anneissia japonica. The sequence goes on along the minus strand of NW_022720917.1, from coordinate 237,288 downwards.
TAAAAGCGAGCTGCATTTATTTTACAAGCGCGCTAGATATACTTTTCAATATTTTACGGTAATTTATACAAGAAAACTGAAAAGATCTAAACGTAATAGTGATAAAATGAGAAATATGAAAGAATAAAAAATAACACATCATTACAGAAATATCAATACGTAAATATACATCACACACAGTCAAAATAATTTAAAAAAAAACACGTTTTCGCAATCTTACACATTATAAAAATCTATTACAAGCCCGGCCACGTTTAGTAATGTATGTATAATAATACATACATGGACGTTCAAATTTTATGAAGATTTTTTTTCCATGAAATTTAGTTTTTTTTATAAGTTCATTTGAAATTACGAAGGTTATTCGATGATTTTAATTCAAGTGGCAACGTATTCCATACATATGCGTGAGCATATTTGAGCGAAATGTTAATTATTTTTACATTACTTTAGGTGGTACGATATTATTGAGTGAGTCTGAGTTTCTGGTGCTCTATCCGTGACGGTTCAATACCAGGGACGTAGTCAGGATTTTGAAAGGGGGGGGGGGAGCCGTTATGCGAATTACGTAGGACCCTGGCAGGGTCAAGGAGGGGGGGGGGAATCCCCCTGTGAAGTAGCGCACTCTGAACGTTCTTAGGACTGTTTGAGAGGATAAAGTGAAAATTGCAATAGACGCATTATAAATAAGCGCAAAAATAATTATATAATAAAT
>NW_022720917.1:223900-236529 GCF_011630105.1 Anneissia japonica | reverse complement strand
AAGAGAGGTGAACCAGGGAGGGACTTTCACAGACCGAGGAACCACTCCCCCCCCCCCCTAAGCATAAGAAAATTTATGCTTAGGGCATCTCTAGATGGCCGGAAATTACACTCTCGCACCTCTGCTCAAAACATTCTTTATCCAGAATAGTCATAATCACGAAAGATGAAAAACCAGATCACATCCTAAAAACAAAAACAGTCACTAAGACATACATCAGGAGCCGATTCGATGGAGTTTAATGTCATACCCAGGGAAGGGCACAGATCTGTTTTGAAAGGTGGAGGGGGGGGGGGGCATTTTGTGAGTCGACACCCACCTGGTTGGAGCTGAGGTGAGAAAATTTGAGGAAATACGGTAGTACCTCTAGATGGCCAGAAATGACACTTTTAGTAAAATTCATCATCATCACATCACCATTAGTCGAAATGAAGCGCCAAAAAAAATTCTCATGATATTTTATCAGGAATTTTTGACAACCATAGAGATCTTATTAATGTGTGTGTATACCATAGATAACAAAGCTTAAAAACATTGTCTTTGAGTATGTACATTACATAGGCCTACTTCAAAAACGTGATTTCACAACCACCTAGCCCCACCATGGCTGGGGCTGAGGTGAGAAAATTTGAGGAAATACCTCTCGAGTTGGCTGGAAATGACACTTTTATATAGTAAATTCATCATCATCACATTACCATTATAGTCAAAATGAAACGCCAACAAATTTCTCATGATCTTTTATCAGGAATCTACTTAATATCCAGGACAACTTAGGCCTAATTATAGCTTACTAAGCTTTAACTATACATACTATATTTTTATCAACAATTCACAACTTTTTTTCGCATTTAGCACAATTTTCTTCACTTTTTATTGCTATTAATATTATTATCAATTATTCTGACTATCGTCATCATCATCATTGTTATTATTATTATTATTATCATTATTATTACTATTAGTAGTAGTATTATTAAACAAACATTTAAAGAAACTAGCAAAGGGATAAAAACGAAATCGAACCACAGTATCGCATTTCTATCTTAAAATACCTGGCCTGAGATTTATGGATTTAAGATTTTTTTAAATCACGCTTAGGCCTATGCGTTCTATTAGGCCTACGTGTACTGATGCATATTGACATGTTTAGAAATATTCACTTTGAGTGATCCCAGGAAAGAATTTGTATTGCCTCAAGAAAAGCTTTAAAATTTTAACACTGTGAGGGGGGGGGGGGGGGGGGGGGGAGAGCCGCGGCTCCCAACTGGATACGTCCCTGTCCAATACCATCTCAGTTCTGTTGTATAGACGTGAATGTGCAGTGCTGTTAAAACATTAAACATGATATGTCATTTTTTGTTATATGTTCCATGACAGGTTATTAATGATATCTTCTTCGCCATATTGTATTATAATCAAAGTTATTAGTATAACTATACGTGCTGCCCCTTCTTTTTGCATTCGGTGGATTACTGTTTTATTCTTATTGCTTCTATTTCCCAAAACTGAAATACCATAATCCATACATGGCTGGATTGTTTTTAAATATATAGTTTTGTTAATAAACTTTTATTTAAAGCGTAGTCTAGTTTCGAGAGTAGATTCAGTTTAGCACTTGTATATCTTGTTACCTTTTTAATGTGATGTTCCCATGTTAAATTTTTATCAATTTCAAGTTCGTGGTATCTAATATGCTGGAAGTTTTCAAGGTACTGGTTTCCAAGACGAATGCTTAATAGCATAGGAGGTGGAATAACGTGTTTATTTTTATTAACATACTTTTGTCCGTATTAACTTTTACTTGACTATATTTCGGTACCCCCTCCCTCCTCTCTGAAAGTGTACAAAAAAAAAATGTTGATTTTACAAATCCATTCTCCCTTTTTTTGTGAAATCAATTAAAGCAATGTACTTTGTTGATTAAAAATGAATATTATACTAATGGTTACATTATAAGTTTACCATTATTTTACATATTGCATGTTATTTTGAATCATTTTTATGCATAAGTGTACAAATTTGTCTACACCGCCCCAGCATAGCCTACTGTTTGTACACAGTGACCCCTTAGTTGTCTCAGCTTGTATCGCTGTCTTCGTTTCATACTGTTTCATGTACAAATTATTTTTAATACTGTTTTTTTTTTGGGTGTGGGTGTGGGGGGGGGGGTCACCATTATGGCACTGTGACTGCAGTTGGGTATCCAGTTGCCCGCTACCCCCAAATTACTTGCTATTCAACTAGTACCAATTACTAGATCAACTGATATATTTGAGATAAAATAAGGAGTAATATGTTGCTTACTTTGAAAAAACATTATACATCAATTTATGCTCAAATGTTTCCTTAACTGTTTTTGTTAAAAAATTTAAAGTTCATAGTTACGCAACACATGCCGTATGATAATGTATTTTATATCATGTCATGTGACATTGGGAATATGCACGTGTAATAGTACTCACCTTCACAATAGAGTAATATCGACGAATATGGAAGCATCTCGTAGTACCATAATGTGACGTTAGATGACCATGGTATGAATATACGGTAGACACAGTAGGCAATAATGACACTACCAAGAAAACCGATAGAAGCCCTATGTAGTCTATGCATCTTTAAACAATGTAAAACCAGGACGATAACTGAAGTATGTTCAGACAAAGTTTGCCAGTTAAACTTGACCCATGCCCCTGGTGCGTAGGCGGGGCCTGATAGGCCTACTTTGTATAATGATAGGCCATGCATAAATAAATATAGAAATGATAAATATATTGCAACATTGCTATCTAGCTGCCCATATCAAAATTAAATTCGAATTGCAAAAATATAAGGAAGTCGGTCACTGTAGTCCAAGCCTTGGCCTAGGGCCCCTGGTGGGTCCAGGGGTGAAGCACCGGAAGGTCTGGCGTTACTAAATTCAGCTTGTATCTTGTCCTTTTATCGTATAAGGAATGCAATTAATATTTATTTCCACACTATCGTACATTTTCAAATTACAGTGACGGATATCCCGGAATTGGAAATAGAACACATCTAGATGTGTATAAGAGACGGGAGTTTTACAGATGAATTGTAAAACCATTTTTTCCCTGGACGTTTTGAGGCAGTGGCGATTGGTGGCTCTATAAATTCAAAATATCACAATATACTGTAACAATCTTCAACATTTTACCCCTCTAATTGGGGACCAACCCCGAAACCACCCCAAATTTTTAGGTCCCAAAGGTAGTCTGAAATTGGAGGGCCTCAAACGTCTAGGAAAAAAAGGAGAAAATTCTGCTCTAAGTTTGAGTCTAAGAGTGCCATTTCCGGCCATCTATAGATAGCCGGAATGATTATGCACCTCTATAGAGTTGTCATAATCATGTTCTTACATCAGCCCCAAACATGTTGGGGCTGAGGTAGTATACACCCTCCATCTTGGACTTTACTTAAGCAGTGATGCCACACGTTTACGAACTCCGAGGTTGTTGACGCAATCTCGCCATGACGTCATGATAGCCTAATGTTAGACAAATCACGATTATGTTTGTAAAAAGAAAATGCTAATGCTAATCACAGACCCTATGGTCTGTGTGCTAATGAATGTGCTCCCATCGCCCTAGATGGTAGTTGTATTTCTAATCACAATTTGCAATACTACATCCGGCCAACCCTCTCTAATTATAATAAGCACCGCGGTGCTTAATCGAGAGTACATATTACCTGTGTGACAGTATGTTAAACACTTTGAGAAACAGGTTTTAAATACAATGTATGTGTTCAAATAAATAAATAACACAATGAAGACTTGTAAGCGTTTATTTACGATGATGTACCAAACTACAAACTACGGTACCTGAAGTAACATGGAAACGCATGGAAAGATATAGCGCCACACCAACAATTTTTCGAATAAGGGCCGCTCTCGAATAAGCGCGGCACTGAAGCGTCTAAAATTGTATAAGCGCCATTGCGCTTAATCAAGGATTTACGGTAGGTTTTTTCAAGGAGGTTGGCCTGCTGCAGTACCTACTCTTTGGTTTTCTTCACACCAAAAACTAAACCTCCAGTTTTTCCTTAAAAGATCAATGCATTTTCATTACATACATCTGAAATGCACATAGGCCTAATCAATAAAACTTATACTATAATGCATGATTCATCATTTTGAATTTTACAGAAAATGTAAAAACTGTCGAACTGTTGACTGTCAGGAAGTCAAAGAGATATGGTACATATTAATATTTTTGAATATTTGTATTTTAAAGTTAGACTTTTATAAGCACTTATAAGCACACATCACCAATGTCTTGAATTATTTTTCTATGCACTCCTTAAAAAACCCATCTATACTAAGCGATTTCTTATCTAACATACCGTCACAATCCCCATCTCGAGAAATATCTCTAGACCCTTTCTCCCATTCGTTGATCTCCTCACACAGAGATCATGACCTGCAGTTATCAGTCTGTAACTGTTACACATGCAATCTTCTCACCCATTGGGATGTGCTTCTGCAACTTTTTCAAAATTGCCCATTCCAAGCTCGTTTCCACCATCACCAACAGCGGTTGTTTTGATGTTGTTGATGTTCATGAATAGCAGAAAGATGCAGACAGTTGGTCCTAACTTTCAGGTGTTTGAAATGTAGTGTATTTAGATAGCGAGTTTGACATTCATGAACAGATTAATCAATTTTACCAAAGAGAAATTTATAAATGAAAAAAGATACTGTAGAAGGTACTTTCTTTGAGCTGAGAGATATGGCCAATTAAAAATTTCAAGTCTTGCGTCTTCTGAATTAATTATATAATAGTATCAATAAGTATTATACAAGCCTTTAAGTATGAGCCAAATACAAAACAATCACCATTTGCATATATGACTAATGTTGCCAACAAACAACAACAATAATATTAATCTAGCTAGCCGCTTGCATTTCATTTTAGTTGTATCATTTGCACTGTACTATATAATCATAGAGTTCCTCCATTGTATAATTGTATAATCTTATAAACACTGGAAACATGGAGGCAAAAATGAATAATATAACGTAAAACCTTATATAGAAACCTGGGCAGCTTCTCTTTTTTGTGACCCTTGGATGGGCTTCTTTTCGAGATGGGCCTCTTTTGAAGATTAATTTTGTAAAATAAAGAGGGGCGCTTCTTTTCAAAATGAATGCTGTAAATTTTGGAATTGCTACTATACAACATTTTTTTAACCATGGAATTCGAAATTCTGTTAAATATTTTAAAATTTGTTTAAACCAGGCTAGTACAATAAAATAGTAGCGGCAGTTTGGGGCAGCATTTGATGTTTAAACTTTCAATTGTAAGGTCGGAATTTCAAGTCTCCGCTGTGCAGATTCCCTCGTGTCTTTGGGCAAGGCACTTTAGGTAGGCTTACATTGCTTCAGTGCACCCAGTTGTATCAATGGGTATCAGCAAAAGCTGCTGGGGACTAAACTTGAGACGGACTAGTCTCCCGTCCAAGGAAGTACAACTCTCATCAGCTTCACACTACAGAAACTGGAAATAACTCCAGCCATATGAGCCCTAGTGGCTCAGACAGAATTTAGTAGTTTTTAGTACAATAAAATAATATTGATACTAACATGCTATCATAATAATCAAAGGTAACATCAGTCAGAATGTCAGTAATATCTCGAAAGAAGCCCATATTATCTCGATTAGAAGCCCAAACTGTAGACTGTCTGAAAGTCAAAGAATAGATGGTTTACATTAAGATTTTTAAATATTTGTTTTTGTTAAAAAAAAAGTTCAGACTTATTAGCACTTATAGTGCTTATAAACACACGTCACCAATGTCTTGAATTATTTTTTTATGCACTCCTTCAAATGCAAGACCATCTACACTAAGCGATTTCTTATCCAATATACCATCATACAACCCCATCTCTAAAAGTATCTCCAAAACCTTTCTTTCTTTTTCTACAGTTGGGAGATTTTTGACAATATCGCAACTTGATCGTGAAAATCCAGATGATCTCCTCACATACCGATCATGAATGGGACATAAATACAAAAGTGCAAGTGCTGCAGATAAGGCGTAACCGCCCCAGTTTGAAACACCTGCCGTTATCAGGCAGTCTGTAGCTGTTACACATGCAATCTTCTCACCCATTGGGATGTGCTTGTGTACCTTTTCCAAAACCTTGCCCATTCCAAGCTCGTTACCACCATCACCAACACCGGTTGTTTTGATGTTCGGCATTAAAAGTGCAACTTCAAATATTAAATCAATATTTGCAATGTGTTTGGAAATATCCCTTCCTTTTGCAGTGTAATAATTGCCATCATTAGCTACACCACTTCGTTCTATAGCAACGAGATGATCAAATCTTGGGGTTAACCCATCTTTTTCAGTAAGAAACTGCGAAGCTTTTAAACCATCCATCTCAAATGGATATGAAACAACTGGTATGGTATTGGTCAAGATACCTTTGTCTAACAACGATTTAATGAACGACTCCATTATCACATCAAGTGTGTTCTCATCTGCTAAGAAACAAACCATTTTCCCCAATGACTGAAGCATCACTGCTAGAGCTACAGCTCCCGAGAGCCCATCATTCTCAAAAAGACAAGGAGCATTTATCATACAAGGGAAGCCTATAACAATAGCCACTGAAGAAGCATGGGACAGAAGCATTGCCGATTTCAGAAGGTCACCTTTTACAACAATACCTTCAATTCCTCGCATACCAGGATCCGTCATAATCAGTTTCTCCAATTGTGAGATTTTCATCACGGTTGAGTTAGAAGCAACACTGGCGAAGTATGGTTCATCTGATATATCTATAACACATGAATCTCCAGTACTATCGTTTAATCCAGCATCATCATCATCATCTAGTGGAGTATCACATATATACATTGAACCAGGGAAATGGCTGAACGCTAGTTGAGGTTTCAGTGCTTTGATAACTTCTACTCCTGTAACACCACAAGCCCAGAATACTGGAACATCTTCTCCCTTAAAGGTCAAGGCATCTCCATAATCCGGCTCAGCTATATCCTTGATACCAATAAGACCTGGATCGCCAATATGCACTGGTGCCCCGTGAAATTTGCTAAGGGGACTGGTGATTTTAAATGCTGTGCCAACTAACTGCTTTGGTATTGGACGAAGTGAAACGACCAAGTTGCATGAAAACGGTCCAATCGGGTAGCAACTTATATTGGTGATATACATACTGACATTGCATTGTTGTTCAATGTTTCTCAATGGTATACCTGCCTGAAGTAGTTGCTGATCAAATGAAAAGCTACAACCTAAATAAGAGGTGGTGAAATCTTCAAAGACATCAGCATATTTGAGGAGGTCACCAACCACTTCAGTTCTTTCACCATTCTTCCAGACACAGTAAGCAGGAACGTCGGTTCGTATGTCAGAATCACTCTTGGAAATGAGGGGAGCATCACATTGACCGGGTTTTGATTGAAATAGAAGGGGGAATGCACCTTCATTTGCCTTGAAAAATTTCTGTAAGTCATTTGCATATTTACTTGGTAAAATCATTAGGTTAGCTTGAACGTAACCTTGGCAAAAGCCACTTGTAGTCTTTTTGAAATAATTGCCAGACCTGATGGCCAACCTGGCCACACTGGGAAGAGTTGAAGAATTTATCATATTTAATTTCAAAATTTAGTGCCTACAGTATCTTTTTTTTCTGTTCTGTGCATGTACTACCTTAATGCTTAAATTTACATTGCTTTGATCTTATTGTAAGCAATGTGAAGATAAAATGTAAAAAATATTTTTCTAGAATCTAGATAAACAGCTGAGTACAGCGTTTATTTACAGTTACGACAAAAGTGTCTATCCGTTAACAGTGTGACACTTTAATCAAATCGGAATTTGACTTGTGCTATTTAAACTTTTAAATTTGTACCAGTCGTTGAGGCCTTCTTTGGTCTAAAATTTATTCAGGGCACAATACTGTTAGCTTTTCTTAGACTTAGCAAACCATTCACTATGTCCATCGGTAGTAAACTGATTCTTGAATATTCCTCAGCATTGGTATACCGTAATTTAGTTTGAGGGTCTGTGTACTTGGCCTGAGACAAACAAAAATGTATCAAATTATAATAAAACATACTTAAAAAAGATTAAAATTACACTTACAGTAACAATTATCGAACTGTACAGTAGGCCTCCTATAACTAAACTTACACTATAATTGTGCAGTTTGTTGAGAAACCCACTGACTGTGATTGGCATTATTGAAGATTATTGGCATATTGCTTTATTACTGTAAATGTATCAATGGATTGTATTATGAGCTCCAAAAAGGTGAACAATATATTGTTAAATCAAACCAGTTTTTTCCCCCATGATTAAGTAAATTTAAATCTATTACAAGGTATGTAAAATCTTTTGAGAAAAAAAATGTAAAAAACAAAAGTGTATGTGAATGAACATTTTGTGTACTTGTGTATGTTAAAAAAAAAATCAAATATATCTATTTATGAATTTATGTTACCTACAGTAAAAGGTGAAAGAATAATGTTAATAATCAAATGAAAGAACTGAAATAATAACCACTGAGAAATGAGAAAAAAAAAAACAGATTGTATACTGATAAAAAACAAATGCTGCCCCAGAATTGAAAATATATAAAGGTTGTTGTACTTACTTCTAAACCCGAGATATCTGAATATTTCTTGGATGGTTTAAAACTTGGCGGAGCATCAATACTACCATCTACAAAGAAAGTTTATATTGATAATTTTGAAAACGTTGATCAATTGCCAAGAAAAAATTGGTATTATGCAATACTATTAACCAATGATTGAAGGAATCGTGCCATACAATAATATATTTAATTTTCACCCAAAAATGGTACAAATTTCTTATTTTTATTTTGGCACAGCATAGCAGTTGAGACCATTTCATCTATTCAAAGAATAACAACAAAGGAATTTCCACATGGGTCCAACATACACCATACACTGTCTTGCTGAAGATTGTGACAAATAGTGAAATTTGATAAAACATGCGAATTCGAAAGACCAATAGAATTGAGATGGTGATGCACTAATTTTAAGTAGCGTATTTCTTATTTGAGGGCTTGCAGAGAGTTTCAATCTTGTTAAAAATCTCAATAAAATATTCAAAAGAAAACAAGCCAAAAATTGAATTTTTTTAGCACAACACACAACTTTATGCTGTTTTTCTAAGAACAATTATCATTTGAGATGAAATCTCATGAAGCTGCCTGTTTTGTTCATTTGGCTCAGCAGACCAACAAAATAGTGGATTTCAATATTTTAAGCTCTGTCAAACAGTATCAAATTTTCTGGGAAAAATATCCAATTTCTTATATTTTAAGTTACACACCTAAATAGATCCCTGTCATTTGATTGGTGAACTTTGTATCACGTGACATTGGTTATTTACTCCATTTCGTCACTCATCATGGAAAATTTTTCTATCTCTGCATTTTCTTTCCATCAGTTTTTGCCCATTGTAGGGTGCCTAGGATACGACATGACTTCAACCTAATACAATCTTTTGAATGGATTAGGATACGCTGGACTGTTCTATTTAAAAATTGAGTTGATTTTTTTTATAAATTAAGTTAGGCTGCCTATTGATAGGCAACTTAAGCCTTTATCTAGGCATAATTGATTGGTTCATGTTGAACTTAAGTTTGATGTGAACCAGGCTATTGCACTCATAAACATTCATTATTTGTATACCATGTCACAACTATAATACAAAAAAATCATTGTAGGCCTATTTGTCACATAAAAATTCATACTATTATTAATTTTATTGTGGGCATGGAGCTTTTATGGTAAAGTAAATGATGGTTTACACTTACATGTTGATTGACCCTGTCTCCCTGGTAATGCTCGTTCAGCTGCTGCAATCTGTCTTAGACTCTTCCAACCTTTGCTTTTTCTCCTTCCAGCAGTTTTATCATACTGCACCCAAAGAAGAAAATTAATATTTTTTGCATAAAAGATCTACCTGTGAGATTTTAATTTTGAGCCATACACATTTGCTTTTTTAAAACGCCAAAAAAAAAAAATCCTTACTAGCATTCATTCAATCCCATCAAGTTTCTCCAACAATCATTTGTAGAATTAAGTAAGTTGTTCCCAATAATTCCACAGTATCATTTTAAAACATAGATTTACAGTACATAATCTCATTTTTATGGATTTTAGAACAGAGTAAACAAGCCTGTATTCATTACTAGGTTGCAAGAGGACTCATGTTTATGATCATCTTTTTAAGCAAGAGTTGGCTTGTTTAGTAATTGTTTAAACATTTTACAAAAGGTTGCTGATCATCTTCAAGTTTAGCTAGAGTTTACAAAATTACCTATGCAATTATATATGGTGTATACTGTAGATACTGTAACCTGTGAAGACAAGAAATTAAAAGGATGATAAGCACAAAAAAAGTGTTTCCCTACCAAATAATTTGGGTCTTTAAATGATAGTTTAGGATCGACCAATCTTGGTAAACTGACTGTAGTGTTGTTAGTTTGCTCACTGCAGCTTGATTTCACCTCAATCTCAAACTGTTCTGCACTTTTTGTGGATTTTTCTATCACTGTTGCTTGAGGGAGAACTTCTTTTGGAGCTGGAGAAATACTGGTTACAACTGTGTTTGTAGTTTTAGTTGGAGTAGTTGAAGTCTTAAAAAGTAAAAAGAATTAACTATCAAATAGTTTAAATTCAGTGTAAAAATACTCTTCTTTTTTTTTACTTTCACAGCTCTACAATGTTTCAGTCATTCAAGATGAATTTATATTTTTTAAATTTTAATTAAATTATTTAAAACTTTATTTCACTTCCACACCAAGAGCAAGTACGAACATGCCACTTAAAATATATTACAGTAACCAAATTCTCATGAATTGAATGAAAATAAATTGAATTTTCTGAGACAATCTTTTGGTATTCTAACGGTTGCAGTTTGCAGAATGAAATACTGTAAGTCCATTTTTTTCACTTTTGTTTGTTACTTTTTAAAATTTAATTTAACTATCTTTTTATTGTCTGATGTATCGTCTTTGCCTCTGTGCTGTTTTGTTTTTTATTGTATGTTTGTTTGGCCAGGGGGGTTTGGAGGATAACCACATCTTGTGTTGAGCTCTCAGTTTCCCGCATTCTATATTTGCATTTCTAGAGCATATTTCTCGAAAAAAATGTTCCCACAAATACTGTAGATTCCCACAGTACTCTTGAGGTAAAGCAGACACAAGGTTTGTATTTCCTTGTTTATTTTATTTCTATTTTGATACATATTCTGATGTTCATAAAATATAAATGGTAATACAGTATACATAGTTTCCTTCTTTCTCCTTCAAAATTTCACTAAAACAGATTTTTTCTTTTTAGAAAAAATGCATATGCATTTACTACAACTCATATAAACCAAGGAAAAATATAAATTAGAGACTATTTCTCATAGGAGATTGCCATTTTCTAGATGATTTCTTTGTTATAAGGCAAATTCAAAGGTTAGATTGCATCCGCTGGAATGCTCTCGCTTTTTTGTATATATATCATTTAAAAAAAAATTTGAATAAAATTCCAATGAAATATTTCAATACTAGCAATGGAAAATATCATTTCGGCCGTTTCTATATCTGATAACAGAACCAAGATCGAGGTAATGCTAGGCTAGGCCTAGCTTAGCAGTGATGAGGCCAATGTTTCTGGCGCCTACTATATTTCTTCGCAGACCTATCGCAAAATCAAATATAAAAAATTCATCCGCGTTTATTTTTTGTGTGGAAACAGAAAAAAAAAAAAAATCAAATTTCAGTCTTATTTTATATTTTCATGCTTATTTTTATAGGAATGTCTAAATTCTGTTAAATTTAAACTAGCAATTCAGTATTATATTCATAAATCTTTATAAAACATATATAAAAATCAAATTTTTCTAAGAACTGAAAGAGGCCGTAAGCCTAAACACTGCACACACACACAAAAAAACTATTAAAAAATTACTTTTCAACTTCATAAAAAACAACTCTAGGCCTAGCGCTTACATCGGCGCTCCATACTGCGGCTGTTTATCGCGACCGAAATGCATAACAATACGGCGCGACCGGCTCAAATGATCTGTCTGTTTTCAAGCCTAGCCCCAGCAATCAAGCAAGAGGATTCATAACTAAATTATTCAAACCTACAATTACACACACAAAAAAACAAAAACACATTCTCTCACCGAACCACCCCTTCGTCGTTTTGGTGCAGAGGGGCTTGGAGTTACTTTAACCTCTTGTTTAGTTTGTTGAACATTTCTTCGCGACCGCGTATTCGGTCTTGAGGGAACAGACATTATTTGTTTTGGTCCGGTCCTACTAAATACCACACGGAACCACTCGCGACCACACGGGACCACTCGCGACCACACGGGTGCAAAAATGATAAAAATATTACCACACGAGAGTAGAAAACTACTTAATAATTAATAATAATTAGTACGGTAATTATCCAAAATATGAAATATTGTAAAAATGATTTTTTTTACAAGTTTTTCCGCCGTGCTTCGGAAGGTAATGTGGTGACATTGAGGTTCTGTAACGCATTCACGTCTCCAGAAACGCGTTCAACCTTGACCTCTACAGCATTCACTACGTACAGTAC
>NW_022720917.1:160646-223828 GCF_011630105.1 Anneissia japonica | reverse complement strand
TTTTTATACTTATGTGTTTTTGACTCTTATTATTTTAATTTTAATTTTTTTTTATTTGTATTGATCCTGTAGTTATGTTATGTTTTAGCCCAGAGACAAATCTTTAACTTCTTATGAATAATGTTTTTTAAAGATGGTATTTTGAGATGTTTTCTATGAAAATAAATAATTAAATGGCAGTAGTACCGCTTTTTGTGTTTCAATGTTTTTTTTTTGTTTTTTTTTTTAAATGAAATGTTTCACTGTTTGTCATCTTCTTTGCTGGGATCTGTGGATGACCAGAGATTTTATCCCTGAGCAGTCCCCCAGTATAAACAATAAGGTAAATAAATAGATAAAAAATGAAAGGAAATTGTCAGTTCAGAATTCATTCCATTTGGTAGGCCTATTGGATTTGTATCAAGTGTAAACCAATTGAGGAAAGGAGATTTTCTGCATTAATATAAAGAATAACAAAGAAAATTGGTAGGCCTGTTGGATTTGTATCAAGTGTCAAGATACATCGATTTTTAACGGAATTCGGATAATTGCCGTACTAAAAGTTGGTTTCTATTGATTATTAAGTAGTTTTCTACTCTCGTGTGGTAATATTTTTATCATTTTTGCACCCGTGTGGTCGCAAGTGGTCCCGTGTGGTATTTAGTAGGACCCTTTTGGTCTGGTGGGAGGTGGTGGTGGTCGCTATTATTTGATTGCCAGAAAAGGCCATATTACTTACCCTGGCAAATTATTTTATTGGACAACAACAATAGTGCATCTGATGATTTATATTCACACATACTTAAAATAAAAATAGAAAAGTATTATTTTTTTGTTTATTAGGAGATTTATATTATTCGAGTTGACAAACTTTTTCTAAACAAAAAATTTATATTCTGCCAACGTTTAATGAGCTCTTCAATTCCCCGATCCTTCACGCGTAAAGTCTTGCTGCAAAGATCTACGGTAAAATGGTGTAGGTTTTCAGGCCTAGGCTAGGCATTCGTTGCATATTGTTCACCAGCATGGCTTCCAGTAACATCGTTAATGAACAACCTACATGCAGAACAATTGGTGTCATTCAGGGTTTACCAGGTCGCAAAAATGTAGTGATATCGCCTGCTGTGAATTGGACAGGCATTGAACGCGATAGTCACGTTGTTTATTTCCCAGGGGATGTTCAGGTTCGTAGTGTTGTTATTGACAAGGTTCAAGGTAATGGTATAGGCCGAGCGAATTCCCGACCGAGCCCTAGTAGTACAGTACAGTGTAATTCAGATTAACCATGGTTTATATACTGTACAACTATACCTTTCTACAGTACATCCCTGATTTAATCACAAACAAGTAATAAAATATATTTAGGCCTAGCCTAGGCTAGGGGCTAGGCCTAATAAATAATGACTGTTAATTATAGTAATACAGATATTGTTAAAAGCTGTTACTGCTGGCAGCTGCTGCGGAAGGTTAACTTAACAATCCTGATCTTCTCTATTTAAAATCATTCAAAACATTCCCGTGTTTGCCATGCCAACAAATTAAACAGTGATTGAGTCTTGTTTAGAATATTGGATTGGCAGTCCATTTCCACCATCATACCTGTGTCTAAACGTAGTATGGTAAAGGCCTAATTGGTTTTCTGTATGTAGGGAAGGTTGAAAATTGCGTATTTTTACTGAAATTGAATATAAAAAGAAGTTTTAATATAAAAGTGTATGTGATACAGTAGTAGGCTTACTATGGGTGTTTAGAAACCTAAAGACCCTTGAAAGCAAAGATCTAAGAACTAGACTATTTCTAGACAATAATACCTCTATTATTACATATACAACAGTTTGTAGAATAATTAACTGTCTCGACTACTTTGTATCTGCTTACTGTACAGGGTTTTGCTCAAGAAATGGCTCTGCATAGAGTGGGGAAGAAATGGGTGAAATGGAGTTTTGAAAACACAGCCACAATCCTTCAGGAACGCTTTCCAACTTCCTGGATCTGGATCATTGGCCCTCATAGGTTTCATGAATCACTTTTCAGTTGCTATGACAATTTTGTTGAATGTAACATTATCGGTTCTCCGATTGACTTCCAATACAGAGACTCAACCAAACACCTCCAGCTACTATTACAAGGAGCATGTAGAAGTCTTGAGAATATTTTGACTACCAATATCAAAGAAGGAACTAAGAAAGTACAGGTTTTTACTCATTATGATGATTGCAAGAAATCAGTTGATGAAAATATGCACAAGGAGACATTAGTTAACCCTTATTTACCATTAAAACTTGTCGGGTTTAGTAAAGGTTGTGTGGTCTTGAATCAAATTGTGTCTGAAATGAAACAAACACAGGAAGCCAATACAGAACTGAAGAGCTTTGTGGAGCAAATATGTGCAATCTATTGGCTTGATGGAGGACATTCTGGAGAGGAAAGCACATGGGTAACAGATCGAGAAGTTTTAGAAGTATTGGCTAAAACAGGGATCAGTATCCACGCCCATGTTACGCCATATCAGGTTGATGATGTCGCCAGGCCTTGGATTGCAGAAGAACACAAAATATTTCTGGAAGTTTTGAAGGAACTTGAAGGCAATGTTACTGAAAAGCTTCATTTTGAAACAGAGGAAAGATCACTTGGTATTCATTTTAAACTCTTGAAACATTTTTGATATTTGTCTTTTTTAGGATACAGTATACTGTAGAGCTTATTTAAACTTAAACAATTTAATTCAAGAGTTGAATTAATTCCTCACTTTTTATTTAATAAAGAAATTTAATAGCTTTCTAGAGGGTCCACTGATTAGTTTTAACAGATACAAAAGAATACTGTAATACAATACATACTCCAAGAAATGAAATACACGCCATTGTGTTAGGATTTAATATTTTGACTCCTAGTCTTTAGCTTTCAGTTGTAGATTAGAATGATAATTTTTTTTATCTACAGTAACATGCAAATTCTTTGCAAGACCATGTGCTCTCAAATACATTTTTGCGAATTAGACCTAATTGACACTGCCAATTTACAATATTATTATGTGGCAAGTTTAAATTCTGTTGTTGGTCAAATTTGACCTGTGAACTATATTATTTGACCTGAGGCAGTTTGGAGTGGAGTTGAATAGCTTAATGGTAAGTGAAGGTGCTTGCCTTCTAATACCAGGTCCTGGGTTCAATTCCTGTGGTAGCAAGACTTTTTCTTGGTTGAAAAAATGGGCATTTAATAATATACCATGTCTGTAATATCTTTTAGATAAACTTTATCAATTTTATTGTTGAATTATGTGCAATATATTGAAAGAGTTACATTAAAAACCAATTATAAATTACAAATATTGCTTCTACTGACAATTTTATATAATTGTGATACAATATAGAATGTAATTGAATGGTTTGTAATTTTATTCAGCTTTGAATTATGTACTGATATATTTTCCAATTTTTTTTTCATATGAAATTACACATGTACATGATAAATGTGTTTAAGAATAAATTGAGTATGATGTAATAAACTTATTTGTGAATTGTGATTTATACAATATCTATCACACTACAATTCAAGACCTCTCTAATTTCGAGTTTGAGGGCGAACTGTATTGTTACTCTACAACTGTGATGATGTTCTGAAGTGTCTCAATGTTATAGAATAAGATTGCAGTTTTTAAAAACAAACGCTGGACACCTACATAATGGACCTTCCCAGAGTGCCAGTCAAACTTAACAATCATATTTCCAGGTTGTTATTAAATAAAATAAGCAAACATGTCGGTTATCTAATAAGTGTATTATGGCAACATAAATGATAACACCATCACTCAGGTAATTATCATTTTTTTGCGAATTTTGCAGCCCTTACTTTTCACAAGTTCGCAACACTAGTACTGTACTAGAGTAATAATAAATTCTGCAATGTCAATTTTTTTTTGTTATTATTAACAATGAATAAATGAATAATACAGTAAAAAGGAAAATATAGAAATTTGTATTTATTTGTCCTACTTATTAAGCATTTGTGGAAGAGTTGAATGTTAAAGATGTATCAGACCAATTTTAAAACAGGAATTTGTAATATTTAAATATACTGTACTGTATCTCCTCTGAGAAAAGATTTTGTTACTCTACAACTGTGATGATGTTCTGAGGTGTCTCAATGTTATAGAATAAGATTGCAGTTTTTAAAAACAAACGCTGGACACCTACATAATGGACCTTCCCAGAGTGCCAGTCTTGAAAACTTAATCATATTTCCAGGTTGTTATTATATAAAATAAGCAAACATGATTTATTTTAATTCTGCCAAAATGATCCACTTTGACTGACATAGTCTGCAGTAGCAAACGAGCATCGAAAATATGATTACTGTATACTTCAAGATATTTTTCTTATACCAAAGGATATAGAAGCTTATAAAATGGAGCTATTAAGTTGGCTTCATGATTTACTTAATACACAGTATTAATTACCAAAAATCTTATAATAATGAGGACGTGTTTCATTTGGTTCCCGTTGATCTTTGTCACGGTTGAGTTATTTCCTCAGCTTTCGTTTTATAAATGTCAAATGTCAACAAGAAGAAGTCGGTGTCAATGTTTCAACAAAAGTCCTTGGTTTCAACGGGGATTTGTTATCAATTCAAGATTTTACTATACGTATGAAAGGTGATCCAGTATGTTGGAGTAGCTTCTGTATTAATTACTTTGTACCTGTATGTTCATAATAATAAACACTAATTAGGCTAGGCCTGTTCTTTACCTTCTAGAATATCCCCTTCTCCTACCTAGCCTAGCTAGGCCGGCCTTCTTAGAAAGTAGATGTGTAGGGCCGGGTAGGGCCCACCTGAATGAATAGGTAGCCCTAGGCCTAGACCTCCTCCTGCTAGCCTAGGGTTGCATGGTAGGGCCTTATCCCGAGGCGGAAAAAGAAGGGCTTGGCCAGGCTTCGAGTGTTAGATAGCTAATAAATGATGACTTGAAAGACTATCCATCTCCAGGATGTTCTTCGCACTCCCATACATTACTGCAATCTTGAATATGAATTAATCCTATTAGTTTTACGGCACTAACGTATAAGCATGCAAATATTTTAATTCAATTCATTTCTGTTTTATGGAAGTGCATCATTTGGATAATATAAAAAGGTAAATATTAAAAATTGCACATACTGTATATTATAAAGTGATTATATAAAAAAACTAAAGAACAATGTGTAAAAACATTCACAGATTCAGAATAATAATTTACAAAAATTCCATTCCATAGATCTAAAAATTCATTTATATCTCAGAAACCTCCTTGCATCTTCAATTATCTACAAAGCCACCGTAACCACAAATGACGATGTCAAAGGGTACATCGGACTCGCAGACAACACTTTCAAAACCAGATTTACAAATCATAAGCACACATTTAGCTCTCCGAACCATAAGAACAGCACCGAATGATCAAAACATGTATGGAAACTTAAAGAAAGCAACACCTAATTCAACATTAAATGGTCCATAATTGACAAAGCTATGCCATACAGTACACAAACAAAGCACTGCAATCTCTGCCTTACTGAGAAATTTCGCATAATTTATTCAAACAAACCATCAACATTAAACAAAAGAACCTAGCTGCTTTCAAAATGCAGACACAGAAACAAATTCCTACTCACTGAATACGTAACACAATTAGCATATACACCTACTAAACCTCATATATACCTCAATTATCTTTCTATCCACTCACTCCTGAAGATTGCTACTGAATGAAACAGCTGTAGAGTAAATTCATGCTTGACATACCTTTCTATTATTATTATTATTATTATAATATATATATATAATATATTTATATATAATATATATGTGTAAATTCATTATATATATATATATATATATATATATATATATATATGTGTGTAAATTCATTATATATATTATATTATATTCATTATATATATTTACAGTAAGGGCCTATCCATTATATTTTAAAATATATTTGCAAAGCAAATTTTACAAATGTAAATGTACCGTATTTATTAATTGTTCTGTAGTCTTGGCATTTTAAATTTTATTTACTGTATTCATTTTTGGCGAGTTGCTCAATTATAGACTTCTTATTTTGTGCTTCGTGAGTTTGATGTTTTCTATGTCGCTTTTTTTTAATACAGCTTGGCAGGAAAGCAGGCTCACAGCATGCGATTTTTTAACAATGCCATCATGCAAGTGACGGCATTTTATTGGGTAAAGCAATTTACCGTACATTTAGCAAACCAAAGTTGAGATACGGTAACGTATCTCTAGCCACAGCGTAAATACTGTATATACTAGGCCTAATCCTTATTTTTTACGTTAATGTTGCATTACTGTACACAAACTGTATTATGGTTTCATGCCTCATACACATGCTGTAGAAATACACTGCAAATTTATTGGATAAAAACTGGATAACTAAGTTACACACCACTAGTTTTTGGGAAAGAATAACATTTGAAGATCAATATAAATGAATGCTTATTTTCACTTGATAACAGGCTGGTTCAATTAGCTAAAAGTGTCTCCTTATTCTGTGATGATCCCAGCTGCTGCAAGAATTATCCGAGTTCATTGCCTTCAGTGTCAGTTCCTGCTATTGAAGTATTTTAAAGGTTGAACTTTCAATTTTACTAGCCTTCATTCTGTTAATTATTCTGTGTATAGGCCAATAATTAAATGATAATCACAACACAAATTTTTTGAATGTACAGTATAGTTTTCTACAGACAGTCATGAAAACACCCCCCCCCCCCTTCAGTTCTGTCTCTTAGACCCATATCACATCATGTCACCACTTTGTGGAGTGAACCATACACAGCGCACATCATTTACATAACAATATACTTACTGTACATTGATTTCACCATAGTTTCTGAGTAGTAACATTTTATTTTTTGAACCATACTCAAATCCTGTTTTGGGCACCCACCCATGTTGGACCAATAAAATTTTAGACCTAAAACCAATGTACACAATTGCAAAATATGCATCATGTTCAGTAAAAAAAGTATCTGTGGTTCATTCCTGTGAATCTTCCCATGCCTATAACATACCTACTGCAGCCATATTATGTGAAAACAGTGTAATACTGTATATCTATTAACAGAAATTACATCTTATATGTTTCTACATTTAGGAGGACGTGGAAAACTTGTGAAGTGTTACCTTGAACGAATCAAAGTTGATTCTACTAAAGAGAAAGGGATTTGTCCAAATTGCAAGACACAGTTTGGAAGACTGACAGAAATCAAAAGAAAAGAGGCAATTAAGATTATTCAGGGGAAAGTTTTCACAAAAAATTGACAAGGAGCATGGCAGATATACAAAGTGAGTATGAAAGATAGTTGAGCAGTTTACTGTTTTATGAAATGTTTATTGGAGCAGTGTGAGCAATTCCCTTATTTCAAATACCAGTGGACCTTCTGCTAAGCCTGTTTATTGGGGCAGTGTAAGCAATTCCCTAATTTCAAATACCAGTGGACCTTCTGCTAAGCCTGTTTATTGGAGCAGTGTAAGCAATTCCCTAATTTAAAATAACAGTGGACCTTCTGCTAAGCCTGTTTATTGGAGCAGTGTAAGCAATTCCCTAATTTCAAATACCAGTGGACCTTCTGCTAAGCCTGTTTATTGGAGCAGTGTAAGCAATTCCCTAATTTCAAATACCAGTGGACCTTCTGCTAAGCCTGTTTATTGGAGCAGTGTAAGCAATTCCCTAATTTCAAATAACAGTGGACCTTCTGCTAAGACTGTTTATTGGAGCAGTGTGAGCAATTCCCTAATTTCAAATACCAGTGGACCGTCTGCTAAGCCCCTCCCCTTGGATATTGTTGCTAAGGTACCCCAAAACTACAGTGTAAAAGAAAACATACATGAACACATGCGTTTGTGGGACAACATGTGTTTGTTGGACACATGTATCCCTGTCTCTTTTCTCACTGGTCAGTTCATTGTTAAGTTTGATTGACAGTCCAAAAATATGTATTACTGTAGCTACATGAGCAATTCTCTCCAGTCAAAAGTCAAGTAAATATATAATTATTCAAAGGAAATTACATTGCTCATATCATGGACAGACTAAAACACAAATTGACTGGCACTAGGCTATGACAGTATGGGCAGTTCACTAACTTCAAGTAACCCAAAAATATGAGGTGTAATACAGTATGAGCGATTAACTGTTTTTTCAATTTTACCACATAATATGTGCATTTGGATCTGCATGATGAGCATTTTACATTATTCAAATACTGAAAAAAGTTTGGTGCTGCTGTATCAGCATTTTGCTCTCTTCAAATACCAAATATATATTGGAGCTAGAGTATGAGTTATTCACTTATTAGTCCTTTCACCCCAAATACTTTTTCCGTTTTTAATCAATAGGTTGTCTAGATGATATGTCAGTTATTGATGAAGAGTTGCTAGAAGTTGAAAGTGAGCTGCATAGTATACTAGAGAGACAGTCTCAACTATTAGAGAGGAAAAGAAGGCTACAAGCAAGACTGGATCTCATCACAGAGAAGAAAGCATTGGATACAAACAAAAGAGATTATTCAAAGTCAGGTACTCGATAAAATGTTATGTATTTCGTTATCTCCACCATACAGCAGTGCAATATAGTTATGATGCATTTCTTCTATACTCTGTTCTTAATTTTTGTTTATACATTCCTTGGTGAAAATATAGAAGACAAATACAATATGCTAACATTAGACACACTTTGAAATAATGAGATATTTATGCAGCAAATACAGTTCCATCGTTTAAGATCTTAAAACTCAGTAACACCAAATTTTCTATGTGCAAGGGGATGTAGTTGGTAGCCTGTTGATAAGCAGTGGTAGTTCCAAGATATTTGCTTACTGGGGTTCCAACAGCTCCCAGTGGAGTCCAAAACTTGGGGCTGCTTAGCTCATGGTCCTGTATTCAAACCATGGGAAATAGGTTAAGAGGTGGATTTTGGCTTAGGATGGTAAAAAATTGGAACAATACAGTATTAACAAATGCATTCACACTATAGTAAGTTTCAGCAACTCAGTGTATTTAGTCTTAAGTGGCATTCAGTAGCAGGGGTTTGTGCTTGTTCAAAGTAGAGGGAATTGTTCCTGCTTGCACCACCAACTGGTGATAAAGTCTAAACTAGAACCCCATCAATTTTGTATATTTATCAGTTTATTTGTTGAATGAAACAAAGCTGGTACACTCAGTACATGCTGATAAAAGAAGTTTTTATATTTTGCTAAACTTAAAAAAAAAAAAAAAAAAAAAATATTAAATCAGTGTCCTAACAAATGCATGCTATTCCTAAATATATTGATTTAAACATTCACAGATTTTCAATGGTCAAGTCAGATTAAAGAGCTTATGAGTTCTACATTCAAGGTTGATAGCTTACGCCCTCTACAGTTGGAGACGATGAATGTTACATTGTCCAAAGAAGACTGTTTCCTGATCATGCCCACAGGGGGAGGGAAGAGCCTTTGTTTTCAGCTTCCAGCATTAATTTCTTCTGGTAAGAAAACTGTTGTAATAAATTATAACTATTTCCCGCAAGAAATATTTAAAAAAAGACTTCAATTTTAGCTTAATATGAATGATAGTATACATTTTTTGTAGGTATAACCCTTGTTATATCACCATTGGTTTCTCTGATGGAGGACCAAGTGATGGCCCTTCAAACCTTAGAGGTTCCAGTTGCTTGCCTTACTGCATCCAGCTCCAAAGAAGAAACCAAGTGGGTCCACAGCCAGATGTCATGTGGAAGACCTGACATCAAATTGCTGTACGTTACACCAGAAAAGCTGGCCAAGAGTAAACGATTCATGGCAGCTTTGGAAAAGCTGCACAAGGCAAGATGTCTAGCAAGGATTGCAATTGATGAAGTTCATTGCTGTAGTGTTTGGGGGCATGATTTTAGACCAGGTAAGCAAACTAAATTTCTATTTTTATCTATCAAGATAAATATGGAGTTTTCTTCTATCATTTACATAAGGAGGGTATTTATTCACCGCTGTTTGTGTTAGCTGTTTTATGGAAAAACTAATAATTCATGGATCATCATAATATTTATTTGAGTGGCACATTGGTCTTTGGAACTGATTTTACTTGATCAAGATCAGGTAAAACTTGGTTTCTATACAATCGCTACACGCTATCGCTTTTGGTGATACTGATTGTTCGGTCGAATCGAGGAGCTTCGAGGGACTGCTACGCAGTACAACGATTGCACTGAAAACACTGTTATGACAGTGAATAGAGATTGTATGGAAACCAAGCTTAACAGAAATTTGAAAAATAACAATAAGGATTGTGACATAGGGCGAAAGTTAATTGCTTCAATAGCATACCCTTTTTCTATTTTGAGAATTTGTTCTTTTAACCCACTATGACAGGAAAAGAAACAAATATGGAGTAGAAACAATACAATTATTTTTAAAATCTTGATTGAGCAAGCCTGCCCTTCTCTAGAATTAGACTTGCCTCATTTTTTTATGTCAGGAAACACCCCTACCTACTGTATCTTTCACTGCCAATATTTTGCTTCCAATGTAGGCTTTTCTGATCTTTTATCGTGACAGTATTTTAACTACTGTCCACACTATTCTGATGTCGTTTATTCTTTCTAATACAGTATCACCATATTACTGTAATTATTAATTTGTCACATTTTATGGCAGATTATAAATTTCTTGGTATATTGAGGCGGCAGTTTCCCGGAGTGCCAATACTAGGATTGACTGCAACTGCTACACCAGAAGTTCTGAATGATGTCAAGAAAATCCTTCAGGTGGACAAGGCCAAAACTTTCAAGTCTACCTTCAACAGACCGAACCTATTTTATGAGGTACAGTAGTTAAAATTATGTTTGTGCTTGACTAAAAGTAAAACATTACTATACAATTTATTTGACTTCTTATTTATACCTGAAACTTCTTATTAGGCCATATTAATTTAATTGTTTGTTTTAAAGCTTCCGCTCTCATTAGTAAATTCATGCTCGTTGTTTTTGCCCAACAAAATTTAAAAAAAATTAAAAAAAAATGTTTTTCTTCTAAAACAATACAGTATATATCTCCACAAATTGTACCCCCTTCAATAGCCTACAACATGTTGTGTAGACACACTGTAATTCTTAAGTGAAGTGAGCCCTGTAACAGACATTCTAAACCCAGTTCAACAATAAAAATATTTTTATTAAAACATATTTAAAAAAAAAAACCTGCATTAGGTTTTTGGAAACAGGAAAACTTTGAGAAAATTAAATTAATATACCAGTGTGTATTTATAGATTGAGACCAAAATACATTATGTAAAAGTTTATATTCAAGAATTTTACTCAACTATGTATTTTTGTGTAATAACATGTAGGCTAGTTTAATCCTAAGGGGTGTGAAAATTCAGAATGTAGAACTGGGGTGGGGGTGCAAACAAATCTGTATTCCAATGAGAAGTTAATAGTCATTTTTAGTATTTTAACTCAATTAGTGGAACTGATTTCCTGTCATGGGGGTGGGGGTATTAATATTGTTAATGTTAATATTCAATCAATCAAAACATGGATTTCTATATAGCATCAATTCTCTAGGCAGAATGCAATATTTAGTGGTGCTATGACATTGGACAATAAACTGATGTTATCTTTAATATATTGAAGCTAGTTGTGTATATGGCACCAACAGTTTAACATCCTGAAATGAAACAAAAGTTAATTTAAGTAATCTCTTTACTTACAAGTGTGAAGTTTGCATTTGGAAGCCTTTGAAACCTTACTCCCTTTACTGCTGCATTACATTCTTACATTTATCTTATCTTTACTTTAATACTTGTAGTAGAATTCTATATCCAAAAAAATATCCAAAACATTCGCTGTACAGTAGGTTTGTTTTGGTTTGTTTTTTTTTCTATTATGTGTTTTACACTCAATTCCAGGTGCAGCAAAAATCTTCAAATAAAGCCACATGCATCCAAGATATAGTATGCTTAATCCAGACACAGTTCAAAGGTCAATCAGGTAGAAATACAATTTTTTTTTACAGATGTTAAAAACCCTATGTATGTTGTATCTATTTTGATCTCTGTATTTTTGAAAAAGTTTCATATTTTAAATAATTTACAATTTTAATTGACCTTTCATTTTTTTAAGGAATTATTTACTGTTTTTCTCGTCTGGAATCTGAAAAGGTAGCTGAGGGTTTATCTAAAGCGGGTGTAAGAGCATGTGCTTATCATGCCCAACAAGAGGCACAGACGAGGACTGATGTTCATCAACGATGGAAACAAGACAGGATACAGGTGAGAGAAATTGACCACTAAACCAATCAGATTGCACATAGTAAATAGATGTTCATGTTTCTATGAAGACAAAGTGAGGTAAATGAGTAATTCTCTGTGAGATATCAATTTGTATTTTTTAGGAGTTGAATTGGAAGAGTTATAAGTGTAATTACTTAATATTTTGTAATAGGTTGTAGTTGCCACCACTGCCTTTGGAATGGGAATCGATAAACCAGATGTAAGGTTTGTTATACACCATTCCATGAGCAAGTCCATGGAAAACTACTACCAAGAAAGTGGACGAGCAGGTACAATATTTTCATTATTTTAAATCAAGATTATCTAATATAGAACTGTGATATTTTAAAATATTATTTGTTTATCTTAATTGTCTTTTATTTTTTTATTATTATTTAAAGGACGTGATGGACAACCTGCAGCTTGTATACTTATGTACTCATTTTCTGATATATTCCGTCAGAGCGCTATGGTTTTCACTGAGCAAACAGGCCTAGAAAAACTCTTCCAGATGGTCACATATTGCCTAGGTGCTTCCAAGTGAGTACTCATATAAGAAAATCTACTCTAATTAGAACCATGCTGTTACTATCCCATTTACCAGCAAACCCTTTAAAAGGGCATTCAGACGGGTTGGTGAACCAGGTTTCGCCAGAATCTTATCTCAATAATCCAATTAAACATCAAAGAAGAATACCTCTACTTAAGAGTCATTATCACAGCAGGCATTGCTGTTTCTCAATAAATTACCAGTATAGTATTTAAAAACCAGGCTGGAAAATTTTAAAAACCTTTTGTTCAAAAATATTTGGCATTTTTATTACCTTAGCTATAATTTCAGATAAAAATCATAATAGATATGCTTTTGAATTTTAAAAATCAATNNNTATGTTAGAAGTTACAACATGGTTTTTGATTTAATTGTGCTAGTCTTCTTATGAACTATTCACAACTAATGAGCTTCACTATTAATCTTGTTACAAAATTCCCTGAAGCAGTAATTAATAGAGATAAGAGATCTGGTTCAAAAATTAAAAATTTGGTAAATGGTGAAGTTTCCTCATGATAGAAACAAAAATGAAAAAAAAGGTGATTTCTAGGTTTGTGTCTCTTTGTGGTGTCACTGACAAATTGTAGTTTATATTGTAGCTAATGTGATATTCTTTCATTTAATTATAAACCAGGCAGGGTTCCCCAATAGAGTTGTTGTGACCCTGAACCTGTGCAGATCCCACCACTTTGCCTGTGAGGCTTATTTTCAAAAACATATACCAGTACTTTAATTTTAAATAATATACAATTTCATTGTACAGTACCAAATATGTGTTTTCCTTTTATAGATGTCGAAGAAAGTTAATTGCAAGATATTTTGCTGAGACTTGGGATAGCAGTGAATGCAATTCTAAATGTGATGTCTGTGCTAACAAAACTCAAGGTAGGTAATACAGTAAAGCAATATTGTCTAAGCTTGTCAATTTCAATATTATATATACAGTACTGTAATGATTTTTTTGGTGATTTCAGTGTCTATCGAGCAAAATGTTACAGATAACTGTCTTGAGATATTCAGCATTATTCATAAAGCTAGCTTGAAAGATTCACAAGTTACAGCACTTAAATTATTGGACAGCTGGTCTGGAAACAAGTCAAAAGGTAATCTAGTTCAGAACACACAAATTTCTACTTTTAGACTAGTACAGTAATGATGTTCTTAAAACAATATTTTTGTCTGTTTTCATATACCGTATTTATGTGTTGAGAATGATGTCGCTTCCATTAACGTTTTTTAGTTTTTTTGAAAGGGGTTGTTCTGTTTTCATATACCGTATTTATGTGTTGAGAATGATGTCGCTTCCATTAACGTTTTTTATTTTTTTTGAAAGGGGTTGTTAATTTTTTTGAAAGTGGGGGGGGGGGGCGGCATGGCGTTTATTTGAGGGTATTTATTCAAAGCGGGGTGGTTTTTTTCAAATGTATTTTCCTTTTGAAATGTTGGAACTACATAAATTTAGCAATAGAAACAACTTAAATTCTAAGTTTCTGCTAGTATGATTGTTTTAACATAAGTGTATAGATATAAATGTTTAAACTCATTATTTGAATTCATGCTTACATGGTATGTTTATGTGAAAAATATAATTAGTAATACAATTGTGCTGTGCATTGATATATTGAACATGCACAGAAACATACTCATGTAATTAATTCATAGTTCTTATAATTATTTTTTCCCTATCTCTTGTGTATGTATGATATTATTATGGTTATTTGTGATATATTGAGCATTACCTGATCCTTTTATTTATATTTTAATATTTTAGGTTCTTGTTTATCCCAGAATCAACGTGAGCAAATCATAGCCCATCTTATTCTGCGCAACTATCTGGAGTTAAAGTTCCACTTCACACCTTACAACACAATATGCTATATTCAACCAGGCCCGAGAGCATCACATGTTAGTAGCGGGGGACCAGCGATAAAAATGACACTCCTAGGTGAGGGAAGCTCTAAGGGTAAAAAGGATAGGAAGGGGTCAAAGAATGTAGGCCCCAAGGATGTTGCGCTGGAAAATGATAGGAAAAAAGTTGTAAGCAAGACAAGCTCATCAAGTGTGATCGAGACCATTGAAGTTTCAAGTGATGAGGATGATTTTGAGGTGGTACCACTCACAAATCACTTAAAAAGTAAACGAGATTCGCAAGTACAAAATAAGCGTCAAAAATTAGAATTATAGGTCTTAGAAGATACATAATGGTATCCGTTGAGCTCGACTAGTCTCTGATATCATCAATACAAATTGAAATACATTGTAAGACTACTATAATTAAAATAAGATCTGCAGGGTTAATGATTTTTTAGGGCCTCAAGAGCAGTGCTTGGTTATAAATATTCCACAATTGGTAAATATAATACTGTACTAGCTTTTGAGTGTAGTACACCAAATTAGTCACCAACGCTGTTGGGTATTCTAACCAAAACTTTAAAAAAATATGTATAGTGTTCAAGAGTGATTCAGGAAAACAAGCTGTAGTAAAACTCAAATCCCTTTATAAATGTGTACATCTTAACATCAAAAATGATGACGGGCAGTGTATGTACAGCTAAGGCTATTGTACACAATGTTACAGAGTACAAAGTATCTTACACACTGATTTATTGTTTCAACAGTTTGAAACTACTGTGCTGTAGAATATGCATTTTGTTGTTTGTAATCCTGCCCAACAAGCTAAATTTGCTGACTAATTGGGTGTATTATTTATAAAAGATAAACATTAACGCTGAATCTATTCCTGTAAGTTAAACATATGTTTTTCATCAATTTGTGTCACCTGTATTAATAAATGCTTCTGAAGTATAAAACTTGAGAACTGTGGATGTTGTCTTTGAATTTATCGAATACAGTATATTTAATATCACTTACATTTGTTAAAATTAAAGGCTACACAAAAGTTTTTTTTTTTGTAAAAATGTATTCGTACTTTATAGAGTATATACTAGGTAATAACTACTGTATAATTATGGATAACATATTCTGAATACAGTAGTGAATACAAAAATAATTATCAGTCAGTGAGTTGTATCTCACTCATCTCAGTTTTAAATAATTTCATCAAAGATCCAGGATGATAGTGGGGGCAGGATATTCTCCAGAACCTCCGGAGTTTTAGCATATACCCTTTTGCCACCCCTGGACCCTGTATGAAGACAAATACTCCTACCAATCTTCGAACACTTCAATATCAATACTAAGATTAAATTGATTATTTTTATTTGCAAAACCAATAATATTCTCCTCCCCTTTGTCAAATTTATTTTTAACCAAATCTTTATTTCTGGAATCCGATTTCACACGTCCTCAGATTTAATGTTAATGTGCAGCTGGTCTCGCCTTTTTAAATAATCTCCATTGTCACAGTCATCTTCATCATCTGTGCTTTCATCCTCGTTGACTTCTAAAAACTTTGACCATTTGCTAGTGCTGGACTTGTTAACTAAATCATGTTTCTTTGAGTTCTTGTTTAGTATTTGTTTGCAACTGGGATTCTGAAACCACGCTGGATTGCTATTCATAAAATGGCTTGTGGTCATGGTGTGTTGCCTATCATCACTAATAGTAGACAAATTTGCAGAATAAGTTTGCTTTATTTGGTTTGATGTTAAAACATATCCTGATTTAACATGAGCATTCCCAAAAGAATTCTGTTGTTCTGGCTTACTCAAAGTACATTTTCTTGAATAATTTTTAGTAACTGGTTGTTGTTTTGCATTCTTATTAATTATGTAAGGCTGAAAGAAATAAAAAACATAAGTACAGTTAATAAAAATAAGATAAATAATTCACTACAACATTGAATTGTTATTATAAACTTCAAAAGGAAAATGTTCTTAGAAAAAAACACACCTTGGATTCGTAATTTCTTTTCCTCTTTCCAGCTTTCCATTCCTGTCGTCTCAATTTTCTCAACTCTCTTTCTTCTCTCAACATAACATCCCTATCGGTCGTAAACATCATGTCTTCTTTCTCATCCCTACTGCCAACATCAAGTTCAGTGCTGTCATTTTTTTCATCTAAAAATTGATTCCACTTAGAGGATGCAGACTCAAATGTGGCTGTTTGAATAAGCTTTGTCTCCTCTTCTATCAGGGTAAACTCATTTTCATCTTGGGCAATTCCAGCAATGGTATCACATGGTTTTTGAGTATTTACCTTTTGCATGTTCAAACTCTGGACAAGCTTGCGACAGTCCACGCCTGATCCACTGCCATACTCCTAAACATTTATAAAAAGAAAACTTATTTTATTGATCAATGAAATTTTTAAAATTTTTTTTATATATTTTATTCAACCTACAATCAACAGAATCAACCTGTCATTATGACAGGTTGAAAAAATAAAACACAGTTACAACATACATTACTACTGTTCGTTATAAACTAATGTCTGCAAGGCAAGGAAGTTAAATTATAATCTAAAAAAAAATATCAATTTCATCAAATAACTTTAGAATTCAATTGTAATACTGTAGAGTATTTAAACATTTGAACACAAAAACATGGAACATTCATAGACTATGGCTAGAATAAAAAAGTAGGAATAACATTAACTCCCCTAACATATAATTATTTCCATGTTTTGAAATTTCTGCAGATATTCTCCTGAAGACGATTGAAGCAACTCCATTGAAACGTTGAGACACGCAACCAACAACAGTTCTTTTCAGAGCAATAATATATAGGCCCATAACATTAATTTTTATAAACCTAATTGTTGCATGCAGTAATCTATCTATTTAGTCAACTTTATTTATACACAATTCAACACAGATGGTTGTTTTACAGATGACTGACTTGATTGAGTTTCTTAAAGAATCCTTCATGTAGTCACTACAATTCACTGATACCTTTTTAAGTGATTGTTTGGCACCACACATTTTGCATACCCACTTAAAAACCTTCTTCACCTGCTGTACTTGAAATGTTTGGCAGTCATAGCAACGGATTACATGGAAAACTTGGGGCATGGTCTTGTTTATCAAGCTAGAAACAAAATATTCATATTATTCGTTATTAGAAGTCGTCCTCTCACTAACCAGCTACTGTGGTCCTATCATCAAGCAACAAGCCACCCACACCCGCCCTAGGCTAGACCTAGACAGATCAGGTCACTACACAACTCTCTGAACTCATACGTCTACCTAGCGTAGGGCTGGCTATGGCCTACTCATAAATAATAAACTAGGCCTAGGCCTAAAGAAAGGTTAAGCTAGGCCTAGTTAGGGCCTAGGCTACTACTACTTACTAGGCTAGCTAGGCCTAGATGAGCAGGCCTGGGCCTAGCCTAGGTGTATGGTTCATACGTGAATATATTATTTACTCTAGAAACAGAAGCTAAGTTGTATATATATTATTATATAGACTACGTGTTTAAATATCCTGAAGAAACCCTTTTAAAACAAGTAATTTTGATCGGAAACCACTCAGAAATTACACTAACGACTGCCGAATTCAGATTTTCGCGGACATTATTTTAGGTTGCCAGAGAATGTATCATTTCCAGCCCATAAAATCAGGGCACATTAATTACAGTGTACAATACTATACCTTGATATAATAACTCCTATTAATTTACTGCAATATTAAAACATTATAATCATCATCATAATCGATTTTGATTAATTTGGGTTATTATATTACGTGAATTCTGTGAAATATATTTTTTATTGCGATCAGAGTGTGCGCCCATACACACCCATCCACCACCACACACAGATTAGCTCAATCGTTGGTGGCGCTGTCTAGAATGAGAAAAAAAAAACAAAGTACTGTACCAGCAAAGAGCAAGAGCCTAGGAATGGAGAAGAAAGTCCGTAGGTTGTGTTGAAAGTTTTAGAAACTATGAAGAATGATCGTAGTAAAAATCGAAAATGTGCAAAAGTAATAGCGTGGTCATGTCTACCATTAACCATTTTAGCAGGGGCTGCATACGCTGTATACTATAAGTTTAGAGTTGTGAAGGTAAGTCATCACTAGGCCTAGGCCTAGGGCTATCCGGCGCTAATATAATGCACTTTTGCCTAGGAGAAGAGGCCTACCTCTGTATCTTTTTTGGGTGCTGTAGACCGTTGATTTTCGTTCATCGGTTTTTTGCATTGCAGTCCTCATTCTAGTTGGCCTAGGCCTAGCTTTTTAATCTTGTGTTCATGCCAGAGATGCCAAGTTTGTCAATTAGCTGCAGGGGTCCCAAGTTGGAAAAGTCATTATTCAGAGAAGGGACTTTCGTAGGCCTAGGCTAGATGGATCAGGGAGATGTAAAAGGCCTAGACCACATCAGCCCACCAATGAAGCTGAGATGTGAAAAAGTGCCATTGCAGCGACTCTGGATGGCCGGATATCACCTCCCACACTTAAAATTTGAAATAATTTAATTTCTGTCCTATTTTTTCATAATTTTGAAATATTGTGCCCGAGCCGGCTTCCCCCTCCCTTGTATCCGCAACTGGTCTGTTTAATAATGAGCTTTTTTAACACGTTTAATTTTATTTTGCAGCACAGTACATAACGATACCCATTGGCACTGACTTCTGTGAGAAAACTAATAATAAAGCAGTGAAAACATGCAAAATTATGAAAATGGGTTAATTTTCGGGAGATTCTTGCTTGCTTGAGGGAGTAAGGGTCGCTGTACCAATTTCCGGGAGGCTCTCGTGAGTTCCGAAAGACTTGGGACCCCTGTAACTGGGAGTGAGAACAATCGAACAATTGAGGGAGCAAAGCGACCGACCTAAGGGCGGGGGGTGTGGGTGTGGGAGGAGTGGATCCCCCTCCCACGATAGAAAAAAAATTTTTGGGTTTTAAAAATTGCGATTTGGTGCATACCTATAATGCAATTGTACTTGCAGAATTCTTATATAGAGTAATACGAACTCCAAGAAATGAGATACAGTACATGACATTGTTTTTCGATTCAATATTTTGACATTTATTATTTCATCTTCAGGAATAAATAAATGGTAAAGAGTTAACCTTACTCAACTGTGAAGTTGATGAGTGGGCTTTGTTATAAGTCCAGGTGGCCTTTTTTTGGTGCATACCTATAATGCAATTGTACTTGCAGAATTCTTATATAGAGTAATACGAACTCCAAGAAATGAGATACAGTACATGACATTGTTTTTTGATTCAATATTTTGACATTTATTATTTCATCTTCAGGAATAAATAAATTGCTAAGCAATGGCAAAGAGTTAACCTTACTCCTGTGTAGTTGATGAGTGGGCTTTGTTATAAGTCCAGGTGGCTTTTTTTGCAGATTTTAATACATTTTAGGCCCCTCCTGTGCCAATTTACTTGAATACTTGACAAGTTTTCCCTTGGATCTAAATGTGGCGAAAGGCAGTTTTATTTTTCCAAACCATTGAAAAGATTTGCTCGTCTTGGGCATTAGAATGAGGTATTACATATACCAGGCTTGCCACTTTACAAATCCTGATCACCGATTTTCTAATGAGGTAGCTCCCTGTGTTTTTGTTTATTTTTTTTTTTTTGGTTTTTTTTTTTTTTTGGCCCCATCGACGACAGGCGTGAGCAAATGATTGGAGCTGAGGCGTAATTCTTGGTAGGTCTGTCATGCTGAGTTAAGCCAAATAAATTCATCGGTCTTCTATATATGAGTACTAGTACTGGGACATAGTATATTAGGAGCTATTAAGAGCCCCGACCTTGCTTGAAAATTTTTTCTTTTCTGTGTTTTCTTTTCTCTCTGTTTTTTTTTTTTTGTTTTTTTTTTAAATGTATAATACTTTTTTTAAATGTATAATACTTAGGCCTAGTCAATACACCCTGTGCTTATGCATATCTTTAAGTTTAGGTTCCCTGGTGCAGGCTCTGTTTAGTAACTTTTAACACCGAGAGCCACAAGCATACTTATGATGAAAATTTGATTTATTTTAATATGCTTGCAAAAACATACACATAAACCTATAATACTTCTTTACTTTTTACAGATGTTCAGCACCCCTTAACAAGGGGTTTTCTAACCAGAAATGGTAGGCGGGCTGCACATAATATACGGTTATAGTTTATGTTTGGTGGCTGTAACAAAATATTGTCGGGTTCGTATGTGTCCCGCAGTCTGCACTTTGCCCACCTGTGCTTTATGTTTTTATTATGTTAATGGCAGCCTAGGCTGTAGACCTCAATATTTAGATGTTGTATCATAACTGGATCAAATCATTATTACATTTCAGAAACCAGGAATTTACACCAGCCCACAATTTCAACAATTCTTACTGTCTCACTGCTCAAGTTTAAACAAAGAGTACCGGCCAACTGCATGGTGTGTTGGAGGTCGCCTACAAACTATAGCCAGGGTTCTCTTCCAATCTAGGCCACAACAGCCATACAGAGTGTATGTGTTTTTATTACTGGTTTTGCCGGATTCTTTGAACCATGATGATATTGAAGGTGTATTGTTACACTATGTTATCTACACAAATTACATTTGTTTTTCATCATTTTCAGGAGTAAAAAAAAAAAAATACAGTATTTGCTGTGACTTCGCTTCCTACCCTATTGATATGATAATCATTATTTTTTCATTAAAGAGTACAGAGTGTTAATCCATATGCCCCATATATTTTGTACTTAAAAAATGAAGGGTCCCTTTATTTCCATGTTCATCTTCCAACTGAATTAAAAAACATGATGAGGGAGGGAGGTTTTCTTGGTTTATAGTATTAATAGTAAGTGTTTATAACATTGACATATTTTTTAGCCGTTTGTGTATTTTTGCAGTGAATTGATCCCAACGCCAGATGGTGGCGAACTCAGCCTGCATTGGGTTGACAATCAAACACGAGGCAATAAATACAAAGCGGAGTCCAGACCTACTGTGATCATTCTTCCTGGCCTAACAGGTATTTGTCTATATTTAATACAAAAATATAACATTAATGATAATGATTAGCATCAGTGGCATGTTTAAGAGTCTTGAAGTTGGTCACTATGTCCTGTAATTTTTAGCATGTCTGTTTACATTTTTTTTCTCATCACTAGGCTACAGTCGATGCGGGTATGTCTTGCATATGGTTGATTCTGTGGTAAAGCTTGGTTACAGGGCTGTTGTCTTTCATAATAGAGGCCTGGGAGGTGCACAATTGAAGGTAAATGTATAGTATCATCAATGTTGTATGTGATGAACTTATAAAGTAATTATTATCATGCTATTTTGGTCACTGATTGGAAAATACAACCCTAAGTCACTATTGCCTTCAAATTTCTTTCCCTCCCCACCCCAGGAAATAATGTCTTCCTTGGCTTCAGTAGTGTCCTCAGAACTTGGCTCTAATTACGTATTATTCTGGCACTTTTTGATGGTGTCAATAGAAATGTATCATAATATTTAATTGTGGTTTTATTTTTGCTATCGTTTTTTTTTTTTAGACTCCTCAGACCTTTTCTGCGGCATACACTGATGACTTCAACATAGCTGTGAAACATATCAAACAATATCTACCTAGAGCACCCCTCATGGCTGCTGGAACATCTCTAGGAGGGTTAGTATGTAATTTCGAATAAGTACTTTGCTTCTGTTAATGGATAAGGATATTAATAAGACAAGTTGAAGACCTGGTGGCAGATTGCATGTACCACAAATAGTACACAGGTTTATGTGTGGTTATGTGGAGATCTTAGCAACAGTACCTAAGAGGCATGAATTAAGCAGGAAGGTCTACTTAGAGCCTAGGCTGTAGAAAGAGAAGCTAAAATTCCTGCCTAGGGCCTATTCCATTTAACTAGAAAATAAATAACTGAAAATGACTATACATTTTTTTTGCCAGGATGATCCTGTTTAATTACTTAGCAAAGCATGGAGACCAAACTCAACTGAATGCTGCTTTCACTGTCTCTACCCCCTGGAATGTGTTTGAATCCACAAAGAACATTGAACGGCCAATCAATCGCTGGCTCCTGAACTCGCATTTAGCACGCAATTTACGGAAAGGTGTCAAAGAGTATGTCTTTATTATTTTTTTCAATTACTTGGTGTTAATAAATAATGATTAATTTAACATCATATCTACATTTGAGGTTTATTTAACTCTAGAAGCAATATCATATTGTAAGAATAGATACTGAAATGAACATGATAACCTGAGAGATAAACAGATGTATTTAAAACAATACTGGTAAACTGCTTTGGAATAACTTTTATTGTAGCATATTTTAATGAATTGCACTTTGTCTTTGTGTTTTATTTTTCCAGTCATATAACAATGTTTGAGAAACACTATGATCCAGAAATTTCACAAGCTTTAAAGGTAATTGTTGATTTCATTCATATATTCAATCAAATTTCCTTTCTACTACCAGAACTTTCTAAAATAATAATCACTGCACATACAGTAAGTTGACTCCATAATCCTGACCGATCCAAAATTTTGATTTACCACAGAGCCCCTAATTTTTGTTTTGGTTTCAAAAGCCCTTGTCAAGCTTCAAAAAAAGTTTTATTCTTAACTTGGAGTATAGCCCTGTGTTAACCATTGGGGAGCTTTCGATTGCAAGACGCGGTAGGACGTAGAACTAATGACGTCACTAAGAAGTCATATGCGCATGCGAAAACAGTGAGTTCTCGTCGTGTAGATTCTACGATGCAATTTCGCTGAATCAGTGTTTTACAGAGAATGTAGGACGGTCACGCATGAGTGAATCTGTTCTAGCATTGGGTCATCCTGCATATCGAAAGCTTCCTTTTATTGCACTGGAAAAGTTATGTTTGACACTTAACTCTAGAAAATTTCCAACTGACTGACCCTGATTTCCAAAGTCAGTGTGCCTGGGCATGAAAACAGTTATGTTGGCTTATGATGCTGGCATCATAAGCCATACCTTTGGTATGTGTAAGTAAAGGATGATTGATCTTTAAATTATGTAGGCTAATACCATACGAGAATTTGATAGCAAGTTCACAACGAAGGTGTTTGGCTATGAGGACGTAAACCAGTACTATGAGGATGCATGCTTACATACTAAGGTGCAGGATGTTAAGATCCCCACTGTATGCCTAAATGCAGGGGATGACCCTATCTCACCAATGCATGGTATGTACAGTATTATATATGTCAGAATTAAGTTAACCATTAATTTATAAATACAGGTCTCCCTCTAATTAAAACCACGTCCATTAAAGTCCACTTTTCTGTGGTCCCATATTAACAAAGATCTTTTATCTTTATTATTCTAATTAGAGACCAAAGCTACTAAAGACCACCCAATGGTTGTCTTTAATTGGAGGGAGACCTGTGTGGTACTTTGAATTTTAGATTGGTGTTTATGTAAAGTATTATGGCTGTAGTTTACCTATAACTTTTAAGTTACAACTGTATGTCTCATGTGTGACTTGATGATAAAAACAATATTGATGTTATAAACTACAGTAATAAATACAATAATAAAACAAACTATTAATATAACAAACACCATTGTTCAGGGCTGTAACCAAGGCCCCCCCACCCTTTTTAACCCATTCACTACTCTAGTGGTATTTTATCATAACTTTGTTTATTAAAGAAACACTTCTGATTTGAACGTGGCCTATAGGAAACCCCCCTTCCCATGAACTTGGTTATGGACCTACTGTTATGATGTAAAATTAATGACTTATTTTAGAATCATAGTAGCATATTGTTATACTTGTTTTTTTTTGTGAAAATCATGATGAGTTTTATTTTATATTTCAGTAATTATATGCATTTTACCAATTAATAAGTTTTTGTAAACAATTTTTCAGCTCTTCCAATTAACAGTACTATTAAACAAGAGAATGTCGCTCTGGTGGTTACACACTACGGTGGTCATCTCGGATTCCTGAACAGCTTCTGGCCCCGAGGTAAAACGCTGTGGCACACAATATTTTCTGAGGTTGTTGACGCCTTTTTCAAAGTTGAGTTGCGGAGGGAGCGGTGACAGTTCCAATCCCAGTCATTCCTATTTATTTTTAAAAATCTTCATTTTTTCAGAAATACAAATTAAAAAAAATTAAACTACTAAGACAATCTTCTTAATGAAATATGTGCTTAATTAATTTTACAATGCTTACAATATTTGAATTTAAAAGAGGAAAAACCAACATGTTTTGGTTTTGTGTCGTATCGCTATGTTTTGCCAGCAACAGTTGCAATACAGTGGGTGCTGAACTGAAGTTGCTATTGTTCATTTTACAGTATTAATTTAAGTTAGAATTTCATTAGCCTGTACCTTGTGTGGCAGAATGCCTTGTTGTATGTCATGACATTAATTTGTCTGCATAAATCTGGAATTTGTTTTAAACAGAAATATAATAAAGTAAACATAATAAATAATTTTACATGAATGTTAGTGAAGATTTATCTAGGTGGTGAAGATGCTGTTTGCATTCTAAACCCAGGTTCTTTATCCTGTAAATTCCAGTGTGTTTTGGCCAAGATATCTAATCCCTAATGTCAAGCATACAGTACATTCTAAATCTTTGTCCACACTATCAGATTTTATGTGACAAATTTGTGTTATGTGCCCATATATGGGCATGATAGTGTCATCCTAGCCTGGGGTTACTCACTCTTTTTTGCACTTAGTGAACGCCATACCTAATTTAATTGGCGTCCCATACTCGATTTCTTTTTTTTTTTTTCGGATTACAGTACTGTATTGCATATTCCGTCTCTAAATTAACTTTCTCGCTGGTGGCGCTGTCCAGAATGAATGAAATAATAAAAAATAAGAGACTTGTGGCAAGTCTAGTGTCACCCAAGAATGGGCATGTCAGTTATTTGTCACAACAAATTTGATAGTGTGGATGATGCTGTAGATGTTGATCTCTATGTCTGGTCTCATCAATTGTTATGTTCAGAAGTACAGTAGTACCCTTGTTAGTGCATGTGAAGACAATCTTTGTACCTGTACGGTATTAAGCTAGAACAGTGTACTGTACTACATGCTGATATCAAGTATAGGAGATGTAGATGCATTTACTTCAGAACTTCAAGTAAATGTGATTTTGATTATGACCTCCTTTCCAAACCAAAAATAATTTCCCACAAAAGTTGTTTGTGATGTGTAAATTGTTACCATATGGCAGTGGCATACTTCATAAGTCTGATTAATCTATTCTAAGTACTGTATATAGATTTCATTGTTCACACAGACTGTAATTTGCCCATAAATGGGTATGATGATGTCATACCACACTGTTGGGCAAATCACAGGTGTTGGTAACTTGATGATTTGGACATTGCCTTTGATACAACTTATAAGACCATAGTTTAGATATCCATAATCAGCTATCATGTGAATGGACTCATAGGCATGTTTCCATGAATAGAATGTGTACTCAGATTGAATGCCAATAATAGAGTAATAAATTTATATCGACAACTGATATACAAATAGCCTGTCATTTTAATTAATTCTTTGTGTTATTCATATTCAGATATTTCACATTATAAATACAGTACAGTAGTATCATCTTTCATAAACAAATGTTTCACAAATACACACAAAGAATAATTTGTTTTTATTTTACACTGTAAAAGTCCCAATTGATCGGCTGTAAGGGTTGTCAGAGGGCAAGTGGCAATTGGGAACCTGGTACTAGAGGGAGGGTTGTGTGTTCCTTTACCTATTGAGTCTCTGGAAGCTCCCAAGTCATTTAAAATGATCGGCTGTAAGGGTTGTCAGAGGGCGAGTGGCAATTGGGAACCTGGTACTAGAGGGAGGCTTGTGTGTTCCTTTACCTATTGAGTCTCTGGAAGCTCCCAAGTCATTTAAATCTTTTACCTAAATTGATTGCACAATTTTTTGGCTGCTGTCAAAGGCAAGCACCCATTTTGCCACACCTGGATCTGCCAATAGTACTGCAATGCACAGTAGAGTATGTAAGAAATTCTAACACTATAGGCCACAATAAAATAATAATTAATTACACAAGGTTTACTTGTACAATGCAGTACATGAATTTGAATTATTTGTTCACTAAAATTGTACATTCACAATGTTTTCCAACTCCAAGGTTTCATTATACGTTTGTGGTAATTAAATTCTTCCAGTTTTTCAATGCTACACCTGTACTTCCAGGTTTCTGTGACCTTTCCACGTCTCCTCCAGATTATGGGTCTCTTTCAGGTTTTCCATGACCACTGTTTAACTATCTTTGCCCATTTGAAATTGATAAGAAATTATATCTGTACATCTCAAAAGTGCTTCCGTTTGGACACCAAGAGGAGTCTTCAATTCAGATACATGGAAATTTAGAATGTCCTTATCAGAACATTTGAAAATACCGGAAACAGATGTCTTTCCATAAAGTGAGAATTCAATATCTTTATTATTCATTCCAACTATTACTTCAAGGAAACGTCTACGAAGAAATGATCGGGCATCTTGTTCTTTCTTCACAGTTGATTGCTCCATTTTGAGAACACATCTTGAAAAGAAAGAAAAAAAGAGAGAAGAGTGACCAACAGACAGAATGCTGGAATGGATCAATACTGGCGAAGGGGTGCGTCTCTTGGTGTGTACACAATACATCAAACCAGACAAAACAAAACCACTTAGTGCAATATTAAAACCACATAACATTACCGATCAAAATAGTTCGACAACAACATCAAGAAGCTTCAACACCAAACAAATAAATTTTTAGTACTGTACATGACAAGCAACTGTTCATCAAATTGAAGCCCATAACTTGACCCATACATGCTTTTAGGAGGTGCAACGATAATTGTACCATCATTTATGTTTGTCCAAAGTGTAGATTTAAAAAAACAGGTAATGATTTATTAGCTTGGATGGCAATTGTTGGTGGCAATAATTTCAAGCATTCTAGCACAATCTTAAATCTATAAAAATTAGGTCTAGGGCCTAGGCTGGATGATAGGTCTAGCCCTACTTGGTCAGCCCTAATAATAGTACAGTACTGTACTACTACTAGGCCTAGTTAGAATGGAGGCTTGGTTAAGGGCCTTAGTTAGGCCTAGATAGCAGCAGGAAAGGCGAGGGCCAAAATAACTTATTTCTTTAGCTAGGCCTAGCCTATGCCTAGTAAGTTACAGTAAGTATGGCCTTATTAATTAGGCCCTAGCTAGGCCTAGTAGTAAAGTAAATTGTTTTGTGCGTTCTCGGGTAAAAAGCATTTTTAATTTAAATCTTCCTACCAATGTAATGTTTTCGACAAAGACCTACACCAAGGCCTACGGTTGAATAAAAAAAGTTAAAAACCCAAAGTGAATCTTTCTTGTTCATCATCTATAGCATGGATGGCTCCAGGCTCTGCTGCGTTTCTCTTCCAGCGTTTCTCTACTGCCTGGCGCCCTCTTTGGCCTTCTCAATTTTAGATAATGTCATTATTTCAGCTGGAGCGCCCTCACGTAGATTATAAACAAAAAGTCTTTGACACAACACAGGGGAAATTCTTGAAAGAATCTGTTCACAGGAAGAATTTGTCGTTGCTCTTTGTCTTTTCTGATATAATAGATGCTTGCTTGGTTAAGAAATAATCAAAGTGAGTAAAGAACTCTTTTATAGACCAAGCGAAAAACATGGATTTGCCAGTCCACTTGTTGTTCTCAATCATGCTGATGTGATGGAGACTGAAAATAGTGTCTGTGTCTAGGCCTTGGAAGGCCTAGCCTAGCTAGGCTAGAGTGCTAGGTTTAGCCAGGCCCCTGTCTGTGACGTCTAGATGGAGGAACAATAGTGCTTTAACAAATAAGCTGGGCCTAGTAGTAGTAGTAAGCCCTATTCTATTTACTCATTGCTATCACTTTCTTTTCAAACTTTAGGCAGACCTAGACCTAGTTCCAGACTTTGATTACAAACTCAACAGGTAAAAAAATGCTCAGAAAGAACTGTGATCAAAATCAACAAAGTCAAGTGTTGAATAATTATTGTTTTTTAATTGGCAGGGGCTATATTACACCAGTCTTAAACCAATTTCTGTTTCTGATTGAATGTTATTGTATGCATGGACTGGGTTTAAACACAATAACATCCATTCAGTAATCCAATACTGGCCTACTGTATGTCAGCTCCATGCATGGTCAGTCAGCTACAACAGACATGTGTTCCAATTCCATTTCTTATGTACTTACTACTGTAACTGTCAAGAGAACTGATGTTGTTTAAAAGATACTGTAATAGACCTACTGAGGTCTACAAATCTGTAGGATCTGATTGTGCGGTGTGTTTTAATAAGATATGTATTTGTATTTATTCAGAACAAAATTATTAAAACATAAGACACGGGAGCCAAAATGCTGAATTGTGAAATATGTTTACATCAAAATTAACTACCAAGTATTTTAGAAAATTATTAAACCACAGAAAAAAAAATATAAATAAATTGCGCTATCATGACTGTAAGAAAAATACAATAATTTGAAAAATAATAAAATTACTGTGCAATTATTTTATTATTAATTTAAAAATACATTGAAAAAATTAAATTGGAGTAAAAGTAATAATTTAATAAAAACATTAAATTGCTGTACAATTGTTTTACAAAAAGAGAAACAATATTTAAATTATTACCAGTTGTATTCTATATACATTGAAAAAATTATTAAATTGCAATATAAAAAAAATCATATGCGAAGTACTGTACAATAAGTTCAATAAATAAAAAAATTTGAACATATTTAACTAGTTGAAAAAATTAGATTTTGGCAAATAGCTAGTGTTCTTGACTATAATTGATGATCCTTTTTGTAATATAAGTTAATGAATATATTATTGTTATTAACCACTTCTGTAGTAGTAGGAACTTCCTACAGCTGCAATCAGTCCTTCTTCATTTGAAGTCACTTTTATATCTTGTCACTTGCGAGCATCCTAGCTCCCCTAGTTTCTTGTCTGTTGTAAGAGTTCCCACCTTAGGCAAAAAAAAATATCTTATGTGATACAATAAACTCACCTATTT
The DNA here is from genome assembly GCF_011630105.1 of Anneissia japonica. Classification (NCBI taxonomy): domain Eukaryota; kingdom Metazoa; phylum Echinodermata; class Crinoidea; order Comatulida; family Comatulidae; genus Anneissia; species Anneissia japonica. Next base: position 194,088 of record NW_022720917.1, on the reverse strand, counting down.
CCTATATAAGTACAAAGTAATAATAATAATAAAAAAGAAACAAGAAGATACTGTTTTTATAGTTGGTACATCCTTCACTTAAAAAGGAGTACATGGTACCAGATGACAGTGCACAGATTCTAAATATTCAGATTCAGAAAATAAATCTGTGATAGGGTATTCATTAAAAAGAGGGATTTGTTTGAAAAGTTACAAGACAAGAGAATGTTTGCTCACTTATATTGGCTGACACCTGAATACTGTAATGGTGTCATACCAGGATGGCACCTCCCTGGTCTTACTGTTAAAATACACCAGGTATTGCAGGACATACTGTATTGCTCATGCTGTAGATAAATACAGCTGCATTCAATGAAGAATATTAAAATACCGACTTGCATCTCCCGGTTATAAACAGAGTTGATTTTACAGCACTGCGATTTTTTAGTACATAAATCGACATATTGTATGATCAATTCATGTATTTTGTAGTCCTTTTCTGTTATTTGTTTTTGTAAATGAACTATATTAACATCCATCAAAGATTAATACACAAATTATGAAATTATTGCTAATCAGTTTTCAAATTTAATTGTCGCTAATCAATATTTTGAAACAAAATTGTTTGCTGTCTGTGGGCTAGTAAAATATTCTGTGGACTAGTAAAATCTCCAGTCAACTAGCCCATGGGCTAGTTACTGTACCAAAAAAAAGTTAAATCGAGCCCCGTCTGGTACTACCAAGTGAATACTTTTTAAGCTACTGTAATGTGGACTACAGCATATTAAAAAATATTACTGCTAGTAGAAATACCATTGAAATGGGTTTTTTTTTTGTGGGGGAGGGGGATTTGGTGGGTATTTGTCAGAGCCAGAGCCCTGCCATAGGGATGCTTTCTCCTGATATTGTGGAAATTAGGAGAATTGTTGAGGGACCAAAATAAATGTTCATGGATAGACATTTACCTAAATGGATTAATAATACTATTATCATGGTTTGAATGCATGACCTTTGATACAGTTCATTGATGATACTGGAGAGTACAGTAGGCTACTGACAGTAGTTGTGTGTGTCAATCTGGTCCCTGTCAGTGAGAACAGATTCATCCATGCATCACATATCAACTACCTGTATCTTGAGTCTCGCCCGGGTTCCAGGCCCTAATTTTAGGTTGCTCACTTTTTATTGAACTTAGTGCGCGCCATACCTAATTTAATTGGCGTCCCATACTCGATTTCTTTTTTTTTCGGATTATTCCGTCTCCAAATTAACTTTCTCGTTGGTGGCGCTGTCCAGAATGAGAAAAATAATAAAAAATAAGAGACCTGTGGCAAGTCTATCTTGAGTCATGTTTTTTGGTGGTACAATGGTAGACCTACAGTAAAGTGTACAGTACTTTAACAATACAGTAAACACCTTAAACCAGCGTGAAACCCTGAAATTCCCTTATGTTTGCACAGGGAGTTGTTATAGTGATAACAACTCCCTGGTTTGCAACATATTTAATTTGTCCAATTTTCGGGAAAAAACATTGAATCATAGCCCACCAAAGTGTCTTTGAAAACTTTTTAAAAATACTGTAACTTAAAAGTATTTATTTCCCTGACTACAATTCAGTATTACCAACAAGAAAAGTTTCTCAACAACATATCAGCCCAACATTATAAATTGGCAGTATTTTGGCCTTGACATGAATGACCATACAGTATGTACCTTGTATTGCAAAATAATGTAGGCAAATCTGCCCTTAAATATTTACTGGTCTCTTCTTTGCTCTACTGACTAGACAAAGGGCAATTGACTCAGTATAGTTCCTGTAATTCCTACTATATGAAATGATATCTCAGTTGCAGTATGATATGATGTTGGTACTGTATGCTAAACATGTTTGGCATTCGATATGATTATTGTATTAGCACTGATATTATTATTACTCGAGTCTTATCAATTGAAACACTGTCTATTCAGTCCTGCTTTTCAATTGGGATTATTTGAATATTGTAACTTCCCTCTCACATATTACAGTATGCATAATTTGGTTAGGGTTGAGTGCTGTCTGGAAGTCACTACGACTTGGAGCAACGTCTCTACCCCTACAAGATACTAGGTTGGTTAGCGGGGTATGCTGGTCATTTTTACCTTGGTGGAATAATGTCCCTACCCCGAAATGCAAAGTGTAATTTTTGTAATTTATCTATATTTTCTACCAAATAGTTGCTAATTATTATAATGTATTAAAAAAATATTAAAACCTTCTTGTTTTTGATTGTTGTTATTGCTGTTTTAATAATTGATAGCTTTGTTGTTACATGTACATTGACTAGATATTATTACAGTACATTTTGCAGTGTCAATTTTTTTTTCTATCATAAAGTTTGGTAAGAACATCCACTGTGTGTAAGTTGCCCTTGATAAAGTTTTATATATTAGTTTTTTTATGACTATATTGGTCTTGCTTTCCAAATTGTATAATAGTAGAAATTTTATTAGATGCTTGACATACTGAATGATATACTTTTCTTGATTTAATTTCTTACAGGCAATGACAATCACTAACGTGAACATCTGACTAGTAAAAGTGTAAACACATTTCCAACATGGCTGATAGAACCGGTTACACAGCTACCACTTTGAGTGATGTTGCTTTTGATGATGTACAGCTCTCGTTAGCTGGCATTAACTTGATGTTGAACAACGGCTTTCGAGAAGCAGAAAGTATCTTCCTCAAGTACAAGTAAGTTAAATCATTATTCTTATTTTGATTTATTTTGAAATAAATAACACAAAACCACAAGTGATTGTGATTGTCACTTACTGTATATATTAAGTTTAAAAAAAAACACATTTGATATTTACTTTGTATATTTAATATTTATTTCTTCTATTTGTATATATAATTAATCATTTTGATTCCAATTTTAATATTTAGTAAGTAAATTTTTCTGCAAATGATTTTCTTTTTCGATTTTTATTTTCAAATATCAAATTCTATTTTTGTATTTAAGGTTTTTAAAATAACTTTAATTATAAGAATAATATTAACTTTACAGTAATTCAGTATTGATATTTAATATATGAGTATATAGTTTTGTACTATGTATCTGTAAAATGCTAAGCCAAATTTTTTTTTTTTAAATTTATTTTTGTGTGTCTTTTGGAAAGTTTATATTTATACATGCATGTCTTCCAGTTTTAGTATTTTAATCATTTGTATATTAACATTGCATGGCTTTTGTGAACTCAATTTGTCCTCTGGGATAGATGTAAAATTTTTTTATACCATTACCAAGTGAATAAAAATATTAAAAAAAATATATATTTCTTATGTTTTATGGTATAGTCATTATAACCACAGAACAGTGGTGCATTTACATTGTAAATTGTGGGTGGGCCTACTATTACCTCACTACACTGTATAGCTGAGAATTTCACTTCTCAGCAGTGGCGGCTGTAGGATATATTTTCTGGGTGACTAAGCTGACAGACGGGAGGGGGAAGGCTGAATGAGATAACTTGGGTGCGCATCGCCTTCCGAGGGCCTTCTGACTGAGCTACTGTAAAAGAATCATTGTCCAGTACAATGCCTGCTATTGAAACCTTCTCAACAAAACACCAAAATCTGAGCAGTCTGCTAATTGTGAATCCATGAATGCCTTCTTTTATGCTTACTTGCTCTTTGTTATTATAAGCTATGCTTTTAATATCTTAACTGACTTGCTCATTATTTTGGTCTCTGTCACTTGTTTCTGAATACATTTCTCTTCCCTCTTTATTATTGCTTATTGTAATTGTTGTCACTTGCAATGGCATTAATTAATAATTATTATTAATATTATTCAATCTATTATTATTCTATTATTTTTTAATGTCATCCTCGTCATCATAATTATCATCAGTATTATTATTGCCATAATTGTTATTGTGTGCTGTACTCCTGTACATGACATTAGAAAATGGAACTCAATCACTCAGTCGAGTATCAATTGATATAACCCAAAGTACTCTTTATATGCCATTACTTCTAGATGAGTGAGTGATATTAGTAATTTCAGGTCAGCATCTTTTCAACATTTTTTCTGGAAAGTCTCCATTGATGGACTTTCTCACATTAATCAACACTTAAAAGAAATTGCGTTTCTGTGTCAATGAAAATGCTTTTTAGGTGATGATATAAAATTTGATGTTTTCCCTGTCATCATTTATTCTTCATTTGGTACTACAATATAATTCAGGTGTGATAATAACAATTTAAATTTATTTTGTAAAATATATCTATTAATCAATATTAATGAAGTGTATTTAATGAAAAACAGGTCTGGAGCATGTTTAGAGTAATAAAATACAATAGGCGGCTGCCATGATACAGATGCCATAAAAGTATTTAAGAAAATACGTTTAATGATAAATCTATACAATAAATCTACTGCATCTGTGGCAATACTATACTGTTTCGTTTTATATTCATATTTAAATATTTTATATTCAAGATATTTTTACTGTGGTTTATTTCAATTAAAATGATAATTCTTTAAAGCCAAAATCTAGAAACAGTTTTATTTAAGAAAATATATATTTAAAAAAAAAAGAAGAAAAAAACTGTTTTATGACTTATTAAAAAAGTATTATACAACTACAGTTCCCAGTACTTTATTTGGATTTGTGAGTACAGTGACATACGCTACTTTCTTTTTATCCTTCTGGACTTAAGTAGCAGGTGTTCTCTTTATACTACGGTAGAGTTGTTTTTTTCTGTTCAATTGTTTGTGCATCAAGTACTTTGGCCCATTTCGGCCTAGCTGTACAGATAGCATAATACTGCTATATACTGTATTGCTCAGTAAAGCTCGACCTCCTCACTTCAGTGATTACATCATTCTCTTTGTGTGTGTTTACAGTGTACCTTTTTATTTCCCAATAAATAAGTCTCACTGAAAGTTTAATTCAATCAAGATTATGGCTATCAATAGTATCATTCAATGATTAATAGATTTTATAATATGAAAATATAATTATGAAAAACCATTGATTTTGTAATAGCAATCTGTGCTTTATGCATGCTGCAGTAGCTTTCTTCTCAAAATTTGACAACAAAATATATAAGTAATTATTGTAACTATTATTATTTATTATTATTATTAAATATTGAAATACCAATTTCAAAAATCATTCCAGTACATCAAAATTTGCCAAACAGCCTCCCCCACTTCACCCCTTTTTTGTATGTGACCCCTGAAAAAGGGGGAAAAGGAGAAGTGGGAAGTCGTTTGCTTTAACATTTTTTTCTTTTTTTTTCTCACAGAAACTACAGTCCTCTGATGAGTGGTGGATATAGTTTTGTCTGCTTTTTGGTAAGATTTATGAATTTCTTTAATACAATAAAAATGATAACCAAAATACATGGTAATAAATAATTTAAAATAAATTATGTCATTCTTATCATTTTATTTTTTATATAAATACCTCTTTTGTAATATGATGTCAATACAGTACCTTTACAAGGCACAGGGCATTAATATTTAATTGGGTCATTACATCAATGAACATCTATGAAACACATACTGTACTCAGCTCCCTGGGGGAATATTCCATAATATTCAGCTATAATTTTTTATCTCTATTTAGTGTTTGAACCTTTGGATACAAAAAGAGAAATATACTGTATATACTTTAGTTCCTCGAGTATAAGCCCATCTTGGATACAGTATGCCAACCCCTTTCTTTACCCCCAATTTTACTTGCCAGCCTATTCTTGGGCAAAATATTTGAATGAGTAAGTTAGACTGGATTTGAGTTACAGTAGACATGCAGTACTGAAAAAATGCCTTTTGATTAACAAAAAGAGGAATTCCCAGGATATAAGGCCCTATAAAAAATATTATAGTTTATCAACCTATCTAGACTGGAAAAGTGATAAGAGAGGAAGGGAGGCTTTTTTTTAAATTTTTTATTTTGCTAAAGCCAAATATCACCCTTGAGTTGTTTGCTGGTGCATTAATATTTAAAGTAAAAAAATGATTGAGATAATACAAACATCTACTAACTATTAAATACAAAAAAAGGGGAAAAAATTCAATTTTTTTTTTAAATTTTCTTTTTTAAGTACCATTGAAGACATGCATGCAGGTGATAAACTAATAAGCCTATTTTTTTTTTATTGGCCTATGCCCACCCATCAAAGGTTCAAAATCGGCCTCTTTTTGTGTTCAGGAGGGATGGGCTTATACTAGAGAGGAGCTACAAATATAAATTTTGTACTAGTCAAATAATATTTATCCTACGTTAACAGTTTATTTTTTAACTTTCAAATCAATCTCGTATTATTCTCACGAATAGTTGTTCTGTATACACCATTTTATCTGGTCTATTTTGAAACAGCGCAACTAATGATCTAGACTGGAAAAGTGATAAGAGAGGAAGGGAGGCTTTTTTTTAAATTTTTTATTTTGCTAAAGCCAAATATCACCCTTGAGTTGTTTGCTGGTGCATTAATATTTAAAGTAAAAAAATGATTGAGATAATACAAACATCTACTAACTATTAAATACAAAAAAAGGGGAAAAAATTCAATTTTTTTTTTAAATTTTCTTTTTTAAGTACCATTGAAGACATGCATGCAGGTGATAAACTAATAAGCCTATTTTTTTTTTATTGGCCTATGCCCACCCATCAAAGGTTCAAAATCGGCCTCTTTTTGTGTTCAGGAGGGATGGGCTTATACTAGAGAGGAGCTACAAATATAAATTTTGTACTAGTCAAATAATATTTATCCTACGTTAACAGTTTATTTTTTAACTTTCCAATCAATCTCGTATTATTCTCACGAATAGTTGTTCTGTATACACCATTTTATCTGGTCTATTTTGAAACAGCGCAACTAATGTCACAACTTTTCACTGAGGGACTTCAAGCAGCCTAGCCTGAGCAATTTTCATTTTTTCCAGACACATCTTTTTCTGAGTACTTTGACAACCAAAAACACTACAGGTTTTATGCCCCCCCATTTTCTTTTTTTTTTTTTTTTTTGACATTTTGTTTTCAAAAAACCAGCCTAGGCCTGTACAACAACATGGTACACAACTAGTCACACAGAAAACAGATAGCTACGTAGAGTGAAATGCCTAGGCCTCTACAAGTCCCCGTTGATAGTTGCCAGGTTCTGAATCTCGGAAATTTTCATTTCAAATTTAGCAAAAATGGTGTACTGTACTGAAAGTGATATATTTGGACCTTAAATTCTAGCTATCACCTTTATCAAAGTAAATAAAAATATAGACTTTGTAGTGGGGCTGTAGTTTATGATCAAATGCTTGCCTACAGTCTCAGTATCTTGTGTTAAAATCACCACACCAGAATTTTTATACAAACTAACAATTCTTTTCCTTATACTGTAGCATCATAATATTTAATGACTTTACAGCTTTAACGGTGGCTAGTCGATTGTTGTAAATAATAGATGATGATAGATTTTAAAATTAACACTGACCTGAGAGATTAGTTATTTATCATAGGTTTATTTCTGAGAGGTGCTTTCTGGTCTATTTGAAAGTATGAGAAAAATATAGAGGCCTGGACGTATAAGATATCCTAGGGTACTGTATATTAAAGTTGCATACAATATGGAAATTGATTGAAAGGGTTCTATATGGAATGTTTTATGAAGTTTTTGACGAATTTCCCTGCCCTAAACAGATTTGGAAGAAATGGAAATTTCAGTAGTTCAATTTGGTGCCATCTGGTGCCATTTAGGTGCTATAGACATTCATACCTTAGTCCCAACCATGGTGGACTATATACAGTAGTCTAAACCCTTCATCTGTAAAACCCTCCACTGAGATTCACTTTGGACATATTTCAATTTGAAAATCCCACTTATTATTAATTAGAACTCTAATTAGTACCATAGAAGTACTTTATCTTTTGAAAGATGACAGAAATCTTGAGTTTAGAATTCTCAGAAATGCATTCTAAAATAAATCCTTTGATTATGGAGTTACTTTGTTCAGTGGCCAATTAGGCCTACGGATCTGATACCAGCACTGAAATAATTTGGTAAATGGTGTGATGCGGTCGGAATGCTATAAAAATTTATGCTGTACTACACACCTTGGTGTTTATGTTAGGCCCTATAAAAAATATTGTTAGTTTATCACCCTATCTGGGCAGGAAAAGTGATGAGGGTGGGAGACTTTTTTTTAATTTTTTATTTTGCTAAAGCCAAATATAACCCTTGGTTTGTTTGCTGGTGCATTGATATTCAAAGTAAAACATGATTTAGATAATGCAAACAATATCTACTAACTATTTAATAAAATTAATGAAAAAAATAAATAAATAAAATTAAAAAAATAAATTTTTCAAAAAAATTTTTTTTTTTTTTCAAAAAAAAAAATTATAAAAAAAAAAAAATTTCATTTTTTTTTTTTTTCTAGTACCATAGAAGCCATGCGCGCGAGGGTGATAAACTAATAATTTTTTTTATTGGGCCTTATTACTGTACATAACAAAGTATTAAACAGTATTGTATTTTGTAGATTGTTGAAATTATTTGGACATGGTAACAGTATTGTACTGTACAGTGGTTTTTGTACACTAACCATCAAAATCAAAATTATAAATGCAAAACACTACCACAGTGCAATGGTTACAGTACGTCATATAATTGAGAGTTGCATAGGCCTACCTGCGGTGAATCGTCAAGGTGGAAATAAATCTGAAATATTGTTAATGTAGTTGTGGTAATGCTGAAATTTCATCAATATAATCATATTTTGTCTGAATATATTATTCTTGCTGCATTTTTTTATGTACATATGGAACAACGTTTACCATTTTTTAATGGCAATCTCTCGCACTGATACCAGATGTTTAGTTGTGTCATGCATGTCACATAATTAGGCGACTACTGTATATTATTAATCTATTTTAGGCCCAGATGCTGAGACATTTTGCTGTTTAAAAATCCTTCATTGTACTGTACAGTATGTTGAATCATTTTTATGTGTCCTGTAGTAAAGGTATTTCTATATGCTGCTTAATCAGTGGTTTAATGCCTATGCACTCTTGTTGATAGGCATTAAACCCCTAGTCTCGGCTCCCCTGGCCCGTTCGTTATGCCATTTTAATAATCAGATAAAAAAATGTTATTTTTGACAGAAAACATAAGTTTTCTATAAACTTTAGTAGCATTGATTTATACCATTGTGTGATTATGAAGTCACAAAGAGAGTGGCTGCATCTATTTTTAGATCTGGTACTCTAGACAATTTTCCTGAGAGCTGAGAGTTACAAAGAATTTGGGAAAAAGCCAATGATGTCATATGATGGTGACAGGTACTATAACAAGACAGCTACAGTAGTCCTTTTCTTCAAAATTACAGCAATATAATATTGTGACTGTAATCATGGATGGATACAGTACCTGTTCCTCCGTACTCTACCATATTAGAGTGTGCCACTCCTCTTTAAATGGATCCCTAATGATATACTTTCTCTAAATTATGTTGAAGCTAAATTCTTCTAAGCTTGCATTGTATTAACTAAACTATTAAATTTACAGGTTTCACCAGCAAAAAGATATTGATGAAAAATTGATAGGAATTAAATAAATAAATAAATAAAATTATAAATTTATATAAAACTACAAATAGACTTTATAGTTATAATGTAGACAAAACAGTGACAGGGTATTGCAAAGTTAATAGTCAGGACAACGGCCTAAAAATGAAGTTTACTCATTGAATTACAAAGAAGTCATTAGATTTTTTATATTCTTTTGGCTTTCCATTGATCAAATGTTACCTCATCTAATCTCAATATACAGTATATGCCTCACAATATTTATGCACATCCCAGTTCTGTTTACTGTACTGTACAAGAACTGCTGGTATAAGCTATAATGCAGTAAAATGTAGAATTTTGTGGAAAATAACATGAGAGTAATTTCAAAATGTGATGAAGGACATCACAACAGTACTGTTGCATCAAAATATTTTAAAGGCAAACAACCCCAAAAAACAATGTACAGTATAGGTTTTTAAGAGCCAGTAAAAAGATAAACTATTATATTTGTTTGACTGATCTCTGTTTTTTTAGCTCTTAAAATCACCAATCTATTTTTTAGCTCTTAAAATCACCAAATTATATTCCACCCTGTGTGGCAAGTCACTCAATGTTAGATGGGAACTAAGTATATATATATATTTTTAATTACAATGAAAGAAAAATAAACATAATGAATATAACAAAAATCAAAATGTAAACACTATACAGTTGGTCATAATAAAATATAATTTATGTGGAGTATTGTATAACCAAAGACATTATAAAAAGTAGTGTTGTATACCTTTAAAATGATAAACAATTAAGATTAGCAATGTTGGTGCAGATATTAAGCAATGTTGGTGCAGATAATTGTCCCTTCTCAAGGACATAACAAGTGACCAGCCTCAATGCCAGCTCTTGACCTTTAATACTTAAAACTGGGAGTGTGCTGTAGTATGCCATGGACCATTCCTCTATAAGTTCCTCCCCTTGGATTGTTCCTAATGGGGTCCCACAAAACTTCAGTGTAACATATGTATATCCCTGTGCATTTGTGGAGCAGCAAATTTTCTTTTTAAAAACAATATATAGTTTTGATATTTGTGGGGGAAAATAAAATTTTATCATTCATGCAATATCTGGATAAATTAACATTCTATGTTGACATTGATTTTTTTTTTTCCAAATTATCAAATAAATTATCCTGATGTTCTAATAATTTTGGTGATCAATTTAGGATGTTTGGTGTAATAGGAGTTTGATATCTCATTGGGAATTCATAAATTAGCCTTAAATTATGTTTTGATTTGAATTTTTAGACCTTTTTTAATACTTTTACAAAAGTGCTATACAAATTATTATTGTATTAATTTCAATTTCAATTTATTCAAAACCACCGAAATGGAGAGATAAAATGTAGGACAAAGAATTTGATACATCATGCGTCAAAATACAAGGTTTATTTTTAAAAAGTGTAAAAAGAAATTATAAAAAAGAAATTATATAAGATGACATGATAAATAATAATAATGGTATGGTTTTTTCCCCCTAATGTTTAGAATGCAATAATGTCTTTTGAAGAAGATAAGATGGAATTTGCCATGGTTGCGCTGAAGGAAACAGAAAAAATGTGTACAGTCAAAAAAGCTGAAAAGTCCCTTCGTGTCAAAATATTTGGTAATAACAGCAACACAAAGAAAACGCTGTTACCAATTACGCTTGAAGACCGCCTCCAGCGATTAGTCATTTATGCTGATTGCCAACTCTACATGTCTATGATCATCTTCTCTCGTTTTGAGATCTCTGGGTTTATGAAAGGTGGTTGGTTAATCAGAAAGGCGTTTAAACTGTATGAGAGAATATACAACGAGATAGCTGCTGTATATAAGGACCGCTTTGGACAGGACATTACACATCCAAATCAGACGAAGTTGCCAGAGAGCGAAACTGTCCCTGTCGATGACGACGCCAATTCCAATGATGGCACAGAAAATCTAGAAAATTTAGATTTCAGTGATATAACAGAAGAAAGCTTAGGCCGGTTGAAAGGGGCCGTTTCCTTTGGATTTGGACTACTTCAGCTTTGTATATCAATGATGCCCCCAAATGTACTTAAGTTGGTTAATATGTTTGGATTTCATGGGGATAAAGAGTTTGGTTTGACGTGCCTAGAGGAAGCAAGTAGAAGTACGGATATGAAAGCCCCTTTAGCTATGTGAGCAATTCTTTCATTCTTTCTTTTTTAATATTTGTTTTAATACATAAACCATATTATCAGCATTTAAAACAATTATTATTTTTTTCCAAATCTCTGTGTCCAATAGTAGAGTACTGTACATTTAATTTACAGTTGATTTGACTGAAATACTGCATTATTAATAAAATATAGCAAATAGTAATTATTAATAAAATATAGCAAATATGTATTATTAATCACATTTTTTTAGTTCCTAGATTCTGAAGCCATATATTATTGATAGAGTACTATGTTTATTCCAATTTTTGGCTCTTATTTATTATTAATTTATGACTTTGTTTATGTTATTAGTCTTTTATCAACGTGTACAGATAACATTTGGTGCTGGAGCCATTTTATAAGATCATTTTCATGGTCCCATTTTCATGGTCCCATTTTGATGGTCGGAAGCAGAAAAACATTTGAAAAAGATAATCTCCTCACTTATACTATCGTATTAATGGCACCCCAAATAATGTTTCTAAAATATAACATAATGTTTCTTATATACATCAGTCGACATATGCTACCGCTAAATTAGGAAATTATTTTCCATTGTTTTGCAATGTAGGTTTTCGATTATGATGCCAATAATGTTGCTTAAGTATGAGGCATTCAAAGGAAGTGTTATAGTACCTGTAACAAAATCCTATCTGACCTGAAAAATACAACATGTTGACCTAGACTAGAGTAGTAGTATATGATGTGACTTCTTTATTATCAAAATAAAAAATATTTATAGTTGAACTCTAGTTTAATGATGCATTTAAATGTTAGCTACATAGATTGTATTTTGATATGACTTTATATAGACAATGATGATATAATTACAGTATGTTGATCATAAACACTTCTCTTTATTATGAAACCTTTTTTCAAACACAAAAGTCATTAATATTTAAATAATTTTTTTTTTTTTTAAATCACTATGAATATTGAGAATATACAGTAGTACCATATATATTTCCCCCATGGTAGTACTTAATATTGAGTTTCACTGAACAAGTCACCAAGTTGAACAATCCATTTGGCATTTTGTTTGGTTAAGAAAAATGTTAAATCCCTGCATCTTCAGACAAGACAGTCTTTACAGATATTAATAATTCACCATCTGTTATATAGATTTAGTATTAAATATTTGCATGTAATGACTGTGATGACCTATAATAATTAGTTTTCTTTTGTGTTTGCATTTCTAGGTTATCATTACTATGGTATCATACTGTAGTTAGGCCGTTCTTTGGAATTGATGGTAGTAATACTGAACATTGCATCAGGGAAGCAAAAGAAATCCTTGAAGTTAATGAAGTGAAATATTCACAGTCTGCACTGGTTATGTTTTATAGGGGAAGAGTACAGAAGCTGGAGGTATCAATCATGTTATTATTTCTATTATTACATGATTCTTTGATCACAGTTTTTTGTAATATTAAACCATACCCACAGTATATACTAATTGTTTGTTCACACATTAATTGTAATTCTACAAGTTTGGTTGTCTTGGAGACAATAGTTTAGTTACCAAAAAACCGCAAATAGAATCCTAATGGACTTAATCTTGAGAAGAAGCCCATCTCAAAATTGAAGCCCCATCAAAAGTAGAAAGTAGAAAGAAACAAAATAAATTAAAAACATGCTTGGTTTATTCAGTAGTTCAGGTGGTTTAATGCACTCCATGATACAGATTGATGTTACATTGCCCCTATTTTATTATTTTTTTGTAGTAATTCCCAAAATTTAGCCCCCTCTTTAATTTACAAAAGTAGCCTCGAAAAGTACAGTAAAGCCCATCTGGAAAAGAAACCCATCAAAATTCGCTAAAAAAAAAGAACCCCAGGGCCTCTGTTTGAGGTTTTACAGTAGTAGTGGTCAAGCAAGACTTTTTATATCTTGTTTTTCACAGCGAAAGATATTCAGAATTGTTGGAAAAAATATAGAATATAATTTGATTTTCTGATGTCAAAATGGTTCTACTATAGAGTCTAGGTGGTGAAGAAATTAAACAAATAAACCAAAGCAAGGACTTAAAATTCCCCAAAGCTCCTCAGTGATTTACAAAAAAGAAAGGAGATTTGTAGGATTTTATATTATAATATATACAGTAGTACTGTGGATCAGCAGATTTATGGATCAGATTCTCATTTTAAATCTAAGGTTTGAATCCTGGAAATATCTTTTTTTATGACCAGTGAAATAAGTTACCAATTCTAAGCCTCACATGTACATAATAGTTTATATCTACCCTTAATATACACTTCGCAATAGGTTTTAATGTCTGTAATGTTCGTCTTGATGTCATATATAAGGAAGTGTATTTTATGATGTTTAGAGTTCACAGTATAATATCACAAATGTTTTAAAATAAAGGCACCATTTTTTATTTCATAAAGAAATAGAAGAAAAAATTATACTGTACCATTAATAATTGAGAACAAATAAAAATGATGGCCAACATTGCACCTTACAATGTATTTATACACCAACATGTTAATTCATCTTTTTCACTAGTAATCCAAAGTTGAGTATAAAAAATATTATTTTTCAGTGTAATCTAGAAGAGTCGTTGAAAACATACAACGAAGCATACGATCTAGCTGTAGAGCAACGAGAGATACAGTTGATATGTCTGTATGAGATTGGGTGGTGTAGTATCATTAAGCTGAATTGGGAAGAAGGCCTCTTGGCATTTGCTAGGTAAAGTCTGTTTACATTTTTTATTTATAAACATTTTACATTTATTAAATCTTTTTGATTATACTTACAGAATAAATATTTGTTCACATTGGTTTGACTGATTATAAGTTTACTGTGTTCACATTCATGTTGCCTATCTTTAATATTTCTCGTGTAGCCATCTTTTTATGGCAAAATTAATTGTGCCAGAAACAGTACAATGTATTCGGCATCGCACATGTATTTTAACTAGCGATTGTTACATATCTAATTATTGATTCCATTGTGGATTGCAGAATATAGATTCACTCTAATAGCTCTTAATTGCCTATGACTACTGTATCAAAATACAGATATTTATTTTCATTATTTTGAAGATGAATTATAATCTTAATTGGTTTTTTTCTTATAATTATTTTATCTATTTTAAAATAATCCAATTTGATTGATTTTAATAATTATTACTCCTCGACCGACTGGCACTGCCACTTTCCTTTAGTTTAAGCACTGTCTAACCATTGATCCCTCTCACCTCTGAAATAAAAGTGCATGTTAATTACATATCTCACATGACTATGTGACCTGGAATAATGGATTTGCAAGTACTGTATAACAAATTTTATGCATCACAATAGGCTCTTACCACCATCATTGTATTGTCTCTGGAGTAATTACAGGAGTTTATTTAATCATGTTTTTTTATAATTATTCGCTCAGGCTGAAAGAAGATTCTAGATGGTCTAAGTGTTATTATGCATATCTAACAGGAGGTAAGTCATATACTTCAAAAATAGAAATGTCAATTGAAATATAAACTGTGAGTTAGTGGTAAGATGCAAACCTTTAATTCTTAAGGCCTTGAGTTCAAATCCTGAGAATATTCTTGCACCAAAAAGCCTCACTTTGAGGAAGTGGTGGCCCCAGAGATTTTCCGACATGGGATTTGACATGGCAAACAAAATAAGGTTATTTGGATGGGAAACTTAATATTTTTGATCCGACAACCATATTCCAACGGGGTGGGAGTGGGGGAACCACTGCTTTGAGGTTGCATTAAGGGTTCCAAATTACATTGTTGAATTGTTATGAATTGCCTGAGTCTCCCTTTTCCTCTAACAATTATAGAGTTATGTGTATTGAGTCAGAAGTATAATTATTTTTTTTTTTTTTTAAATGACCACCTTAAAATCCAAGAATGTTTGTCATAATTAATATAGGAATAATGTTAAAAGAGAAAAGTCTATACAACAGAATAAAGTGACATCCGTCCAACTGGAATAATAAATAATTAAAATATTCCTGTTCAACTGTTTCGCTGTTATAATGTAAATAGTACCTGTAATCGAAACTCATTGTTGTCGGGATAACTGTACATGACAGCTGTTCTTCCAGATTTTTTGTACCTACTGCCCTCTGGAGGCAAATGATTTTTCCATAGCAAACATCTGAATTTACTGGTTATTGCTGGTGTCATTGATAATAATTTAGAGATATTTATTAATAATAATATTATATTATATTATAAATTTCTATTTTGACTTGTCTTTATGTAAGTCAATTTACTTTCAAGACTTGTTATGAGGATTGTACGTTATTATTATTATTATTATTATTATGTTGTAATGATGATGTTTGTACTGTTTTTAAATTATATTAAAGAGGGCCCCTGAATATCATTTAACCTACTGGGTTAAACTGGAAGGGTTACCCTCTTTAAAAATGGTTGAAATAAAAAAAAAAATAAATAAATAAATAAAATATTTGACTTTTATAAAAGCCCATATGTTTGGCCTAATGAGAAAATCAACCAATAAACTAATCATAAGGGCTTTAAAAGAATGACAGTATCCATTACTCTTAATATATTAGTCATGAGTAGGTGTTGACTCTGATGAGCTCATCCCCTTTTGTTCTTAGTTGCATTCTTAACACATTCTATTAATTAACATCTTTTCTAACCTGGTTGGGATCATTAAGTCTTTTTGATCATTGCAATAACACATTTTGACAGTAATTATGTGTTGTAGTTCCACATTTACAGTGAGTATATCCATTTTACACCCAAAAAAAATAAATGCTTCCTTCAAATAGAAGTCTCCCTCGAATAAACGTCCCTCAAAAACTCCTCTCAATAATGAACATCCCGGAGCGTTTATTCTAATAAATATGGTATAATTAACAACCAATCTGAAGGAAGCCAGTAGACAAGTTAAATGTCAACAAAATTTATACTAGAGTTTATTTGAGAAAATTCAGACAACTACTATATATAACAAAAAATGTAATTATAATAAATAGCAGCATTAATGGTATTGTTAACAATGGTATTAGACTCAGAATTGTACAATTATAACAGTGGCAATGAAATTTGATAGCATGGAATTTGATATTGTGGGATTTGATTTAGTGCATAATGTGCATTTTATGCGCATATCAAGTACCTAATTAAAAAAGATTTTTAATAACTATTGTAAGCATATGGAGCTATCCGTGAATTGCAATAATAATACGTTGGTTTTTAAGATATTTAATTTTCTGATTTATGCTGTCATCAATACAGTAAGATTTTAATATCCAGTAGAACCCCTATTAACATGACACCTTCGGGACCAAAAAATGTGTCCCTTGAATAAGTGTTGCAACACTCAAATTTGTAATGTGACATAATCTTATTTACCTATATAAGGGTTGATGATATTACATCACTTTCATATTATTTCAAATCACAGCTATTTATCACATATTGTTTATAAGGTTTTTATTTCATTGGATTTTGATATTTACTTTATTTTGTTTGTAGTCTGCCAAGGAGCACTAGGCCAGTTGGAAACAGCCCAGGAAATGTTCAAGGAAGTGCCAAAACTCTCTAAAAGGAAAAACAATCAGCTTGAAGCAT
This sequence comes from Anneissia japonica, assembly GCF_011630105.1. Classification (NCBI taxonomy): domain Eukaryota; kingdom Metazoa; phylum Echinodermata; class Crinoidea; order Comatulida; family Comatulidae; genus Anneissia; species Anneissia japonica. The sequence goes on along the minus strand of NW_022720917.1, from coordinate 176,764 downwards.
TTGTTATTCGCAAGGTACGATCTCCTTGCCTCTATTGTAGCTTCTCTATTTTAATTAATTGTAATATGTATCTCCCTCTAATTACATACCCCTCCAATTAAAGACGACCTCCAATTAACGACCACTTTTTCTGTTATCCGAAATTAACAAATGTCTTTTTATATATTCAAATATCTTTATTATTCCGATTAGAGACCAAAGCTTAAAAGACCAACTCTTGTCCCAATAGTCTTTGATTGGAGGGAGTATATAATAATAATAATAATAATGAAATGATATACCGTATATATTTCAGTATTTATTTTATTGCACATTGAATCATCAATGTCTGCTGTTGTTGGTAAATTAACATATTTTGTTTTATTTAGTCCAATAAATTCAAGAAAAAGCTGCCAACTAAACCAGCGGCCATTTTGATGGTGATTGAGATTGTGTATTTGTGGAGAGCACTTCCATCCTGTTCACAGGAAACTCTAGATACCATGATTGAAAGTAAGAACGAAACTCGGTTTACTTTAAAATGTTCTTGAGGAAGCAATTTACTTTAAGATGTTCACAGGAAGCAATTTCATAATGCTCAAAGCAAACAATTTGCATGGAACCAGTACCAGGAGTTAAAGTGAATCTCTCATCAATTTGTGCTCTTGTAATGTAGTGCATTTATATTTTAAGACATAAAATGACCTAGAATCTCAATGTTTTCAGGAACTTAACTGCTGTGAAAATTATTACCATGTTTAACAGAGGCGAACCATAATAATAATAATAATATTTTAAAAGAGATTTTAGAGATTTTCATATATAATAGTAATAATGTTATATAATAATAATAATAATAATAATAATAAAAATAATGTTACTAAAACCTACCTTAAGGGGAACTTAGACAATGGAGAAATTAGAGAACATTAAAAAAAAAAACAATGTTAAAGGGAAAATAACATGACATTAAGGGGAAATTCACAAAATATATTTCCCTTAAGACCGAATTAGTGCTAGTTATTATAATACTAATAATAATAATAATAATAATAATAATAATAATAATAATCATAACAACAACAATAACAAGAATAAGAATGGTAATAAAACTGTAAGAATAGACACTTTTCTCTATGACCCAAATAATGTCCTGTATGCCCACATATACCTGTATCTCCAGCCTCACACACCATATAATCTCTGCACAAGACTGAGGGTGTGTTCGAGCTAGAATGGGAAAAAGTTGCATATGGTTCTTACCGGCATTGTATCCGCAGGTGGTCTACCGGTTCATGCAGAACTCGGCTTTAAAAAAAAACCAATAACCTCAGACATAAAATCTAAGGTATTATGCAAATGATGAGATTCTACCAAGTTGCCCTGGACCCTTGCATCACCCAGCTGCGTCACCCCACGATTTAGGAAACGGACTTTGGCGTTGGTCCACTGCATTAGTAGTTGTCTCAAAATCAAGTAATGAAATTATACCAAAGAGGCTACAACAATAATAAAGCATAGCAAACTCCCGATAAATCGCAATGCATTTTGGGCGTATAAACCATAAATAAACTTTCATTCGTTTGATAATTGTAATTCATTCGGGCTAGAACTTGAAATTGCTGTTGCCAGATTTATCCCGTGTTAGACTCCACAAAAAACTCGCCCGAACGCACCCTGAGACTTGCTTTAATTTGTGTTTCCTTAATCCAGCTTTGGACAATGCAACTCTGACTTTAGAAGAGCAGGCATTGTGTAGAATGTTGAAGGGTGCTTTACATCAACAGATGGGAAGTAAGGAAGCCGCCATGCAGGTAAATGCCTTGCCAGTCTCATTATTTTATGATTGTAATTGTTTTTCAGAATTTATCATTATACAAAATTATATTAAAGATGTACTGTCTGCCATAATGGAAAAACCTCAAAAATCCACTTAAAATTTTGAAAAGCTCATTTGAAAGGATCAAATAAGTTTTCAACCATAAACTGATAAAAAAAAATTAACTTTTATGGATTTTCAAACATTTTACTACAAATTGATGACAAGACAATTTGAGGGGTTATGCTGAAGAATACAACAATTTTGTTTATTAGTAATTTTGTTAATTAGTAATTATATCAAGTTTTATGTTTAACTAAAGATTTAAATGCCATTTAATTTTAATTATATATCAATAAAAATAATGATAACAACCACAACTATTACTACTAGTGATAATGATAATGTAGTATGTAATTAATATCTTGTATGTTGAATTGTTTTAGTGTTGCAGTAAATTTTGGCATCAATGCAACACATTATATTAATATCATTCGTCCGATTGGCACTCAGCTTTTATTGGTTTAGCTAATACTTATTTGGCATTTGGGTAGCAGCAAAGCCGTATAAGACTGCAAAAGGTCTGACTCTTAGTTTCTTTGGAACGTAATCCTATTTCAAAAAGTACTACCACAAAGGGGTGTGTCCTTCAAAATACAAGTTTCAAGTGAACTCTTTTTGAATTCTAATAGGGCGCCCCCTATCTCATGGTAGTACTTTTTTTAACATTTCAGTCTGTGCATGCATAATTAGGGCAGTCAGACCTCTTGCAATTCTGTACTCTATGGTAGCAGGTATTTAATTGTTTTCACTTTTTTGTGTTTGGTAACAGAACTATGAGGATGCAATGGCATATGCTGTCCAAGGCTGCGAAGATCCTTATGTAGCCCCTTACTGTTCCTTTGAACTTGGAATGTTGTTGACAGAGAAGCCATCAGTAAGTGGATCATATCAGTATGTCATACCATTAAGGCCAACTCAGACAGCACTGTACGATGCAGCCCAATGTGATTTGTGTGCAAGTTAAATGCTGATACAATAGGCCTGAGTCTAGGACGGTCGTGTCTCTAATGGTAAATTGGGCTGCGTCCTATGATGCTGTCTGAGTTGGCCTTTAAGGATGTTTATATTTATTAGTGGATTTTCGATGCAGTCATTTATTTTAACCAGTATTGTGGAACACTATTTCCATATGAAGACAGCTAGAGGCATTTCATACAATTACACATACTTGATGGTTGATACAGTAAGTGTAGAATAATACTTATAAACAATACAAAATATATTTATCATCATTTATTGTGTGTGTATATATATATATATATAATTGAAAACCTGAAGCCTAATATTGTTACCCAATCAGTTATTTAAAGTTTCATTACATTTAATATTAACACTTCCCTTAACAGTTTTATATTTGATCTCTTTTGTATTTTTTTAGACGGCAAGTAGAGGCAAAGCACTGATACTCAGAGCAAAGGTTTGTGTTAGCTGTGTATATTTTAATTAATTAATATTAATAATTTATATTTATTACAAGATTTCAGTTTTAATAATAGCTTAGGGTAAGTTATCCACTTTAATAATGTAAAATATGCATGATTTATTATATGACTCCTATGGACTTAGTGGTGATTTATTGTGACTTATAATTAGGATTTACTTATGACTTACAATATTTTCTTTTGACTTATATTAATGTTTAGCTTATAATATTTACACATGATTTATGAAACTTACTTGTGATTTTTCAGTAGTATGAATAAGATTACATTTAATGTAAATTCTCAGAAGTACAGGGATAACACAAGCACACTCATAAATAATGTGAAGTAATAAAACGCTTAAATTATATTCCAGGTTTCCCAACTACTCGAATGTTAAGCTATAAACTATTACATTTTTTAAATTTTCAGTTTAAAGGCAGGCTCCGGTTGCAGACAATTTTTTATATATAATAATGATAATAATGTCATGAGGAAATGCATTTAAATATAAAAATATATATAGATATTATCATATGAATACAAAATATCAATATACAATAGTATCAAAAGATACATCAATTTCACAGTCCAACTTGCTGGGGTTGATCGTTGTGTTGACTTGACTATTCCTATCACTGCTCCAATCCCACTTCTGTCAATAATAATTGTAGAGACCTCTATGCGCTTAGCATTATTACCCCCGGCCATTGGATCAAGCACATATGGAACACATACTCAGGTCCCTTGGGAAAAATTCCATAATGTTGCAGCTGTAATCAGCGCATGGTTGTGTTTGAACCTACCAGGTACCCATTTGTACTCCTGGGTGGAGAGAGGCAACTGTAGGTAATGTGCCTTGCCCAAGGACACAAGCGACTTGCACAGCGAGAGTTTCAAACCTGTGATCTCAAGATTGGGAGTCCAAACTACAACTGATGCGCTAACCGCTTCTTCGGTATGTTGTACAGCTGATTTTTCCAAGACAAACATAAAAAGCATATTTGACAAAAAACTCAGGAACGGTTAATGAGATACAGATTTTTTGATATTTAGAAACTGGGGGGGAAACGTTAAAAGAAGGGTGTTTACACCCCTTCCCCCCCCCCCCCCCAGTTTTTTAAACTTACAAACAATTAACTCAAAACTGTTCCAAGTTTTTCGTCAAATATGCTTCTTGTGTCTTAGAAAAATCAGTTTTACAACATTACAAAACATTTTTTCCTCCGGAGCCTGGCTTTGAAACACTGTGCAAGCACATTGCGAGCAATCAGCATTAACTAAATTATATTGCTAATTAATCAGATATTACTTTATTGTATGTATTGATATTTAAGATATTATATATATATGGTGAAATCTTGAACAATTAAATTGAAATTTAATTGCTCTGTAAATAATAATCTAAATAAATAAGATATTAATTTTTAATAGAATCTAAATATTTTTTTTGCTTAAATAAAACAAATTTCTAACTTCAAAACCTTTTTGATACCAGCCAATTTATATTTGTATATTATAAAGAATATATATATATAACACTGTACATTTTTAATAATTTGTTTTTCCAGGAAAACTATAAAGACTTTGATTTTGAGAATCGACTGAACGTTCGTGTCCATGCAGCACTGCAGCAATTGGAAGGCATCGACTAAAGAGATTCTACTCTCAGATTATAGATGAGAACGTTACACATTACTAATGAAAAAAATTCATCATAATGTAGATCAACATTAATATTTTGCTTATAAAAATCTGTTGTCAGCATTTCAGAAGAAATCAAATTGCAAGTATTTCTGCATGACATCTTGAAGTCGTCTTTCTTTTCAGATGTTACATAGCATATGATCACAATTGTGCTAGAAGATACCTAATAGAATAGAAATAACGTTCAACACATAAATTTACCAACTTGTACCTTAGCCAACTCGTACCAAAGTTGAACAACTTGTAAATAGGTTTAGTGTGATCATGGAGGAATAAAAGCTTATTCCCATTTTATTCTTCCATGTTGTAATCAATATTTTAGTTTTAGGTCATCTTTTCGAAATTTGGAATGATATTTAGCCGTCTATATTTTAAGAAAGAGCTGTCCCATGAGTGAGTAAGGCACTGTCCTGACTATCAAATTTTCTTTGACAGAAGCAGGTGACATGCCTAAATATGGTCATGATGACATCACATCATAACCATATATAGACACATCATGACTATATTATGGATATACAACAGTTTTTTGTCAAAGAAAATTTGATAGTTTGGACAAAACTGGAGTAAGTTTGCTAGGGTACGAGTTCTTGGTGAGTATGAGTTCATTACATACTGGTCAGGTACCAGTTACTGTTTTTTTTTTTTTTTTTCTTATGAAGGAAGGACAAGGCAGTAAGCCATGTGATTGCAATTAACATGTCATGTCAGTTTACAACACCAATGTTCTGGAAAATATTTTAGTGCTTTTTTAAAGATATTAAAGTTAGTGTTGAATGAAGAATGGTGGCGATAGAATTGAAAATTGAGATGTTGGAGAGAGAATGAAGTATAGAATGACAAGGATGGTGAAAATTGAGAATATGAAAATGAATAAAGAAGAAGAATAGTAGAGGATAATGCAATGGATATAGCTAAAAAAAAAAATTAGTTGCAATTATAATATAAATCTATCATATTTTACTAGCAGTATCTAGGTATAATTTTAGAATTTGCTTGTTATTTAAGATTAAGTAAGCGATTTTTTACTGGATGTTGGTGGAGGGGGTGTGGCTCAGCACTAAGGTGTTTGCTTCCAATTTCAAGATTCTTAGTTCGAATCTTAAGCTGTTCAGTCTACTGTATGTTGTCTTTGGCCAAGGTGCTGGTCTATCCTACGCTCTCCACACAGTAGTATTTATGATCTATCATTGACTCTCATATAGAGAGTTTTTCCTGCTGTATCAGTTACTTACTTCAAATGGTTGATAGAACCATGATAAATATTCTTGGTATTCTATCAAGAAAAAAAATCTAATTGTTTGATTTAGTATGATTATCAGTTATATATATTATTATTTTATTATTATTATTATTATTGTTTTTATTATTATTACTATACTAATATTTGTTGATATTCTTATATACACATTAATTTCTTAACACTGTACTAAAGATTCAGCATGACGTACTGTACTTTTAACTGACGTCTATTCTTCGGAATGGTGCATGCTCAGATATTGGTATGTTGCTACTACCAAAGGTACCACACTGACAGATCCATGGGTGGCTAATTTTGTGTTCATCCTTTGGCAGCAGCCATAAAGTCTAACCAACTGTGAAATCATTTAGAATAGATAATATGTTAAGGTATATAAAAGCAGAACATCAAGGGGTGTAGCCTCCTAGATGTCTACAATTGGCAAGGGACCAACCCCAACTCTCTCTCCACTCAATTGGTCATCACATCTTCAATCTAAGTACTGCTAACAGGGAGCAGTTTTATATAAATATCACTTATAATGTAAAGCATTCTTAAATTGTAGCAACTGAAATTGGTTGAAGAAAACAGACTTCATATCAAGCTTATTCCTTCTCTAAAAAATGCAATTAAAATGATGTTAGATATTGTGGAATACTGTACTGTGTTTAACGTATATTGTCTGAAAGTACAAAGGTTAAATAAAGGGGAAGAAAACATAGTTAATAAACAGTATGCCTGCTTCTGATAATTATGCCCAGATGCTGTATCTGTTCTCTGGGTATAATCTGTAATATGTGACGACATTGATTTCATTATTTGTATTCATATTGATAAAATTATTAAAATATAATTATTTACAAAATTGAATCTTTATTGCATCGATTTCCGTGTTTCCACCAAAAATTGATTATAATAATAATAATAATAATAATAATTATGCGGTATTTCAACACAATCATGATACAACGATATCATCAGCACTGCCATACAATCATCACTTCCACCTCTACATTCTCCAAAACTTGTGCGACATTATGATAGTAGATAAATATAGGTCTGCAGCGATTTCAAACAAACTGATGGTGCCAGGATCTGCCTGATGGAGAGGACTGAAGGCCCCGACAGGGTGGGGGGATAAAAGAACAAAGCAAAGATGTTGGCTGGGAGTCACCAATGGCGTCCGGGAGGTTGCAAGGACAAATCCCCAGGAAGCTACAAATTTCGGTGAATTGATATTATTTTTTTTAATGGGCATCACACTAATGTAGACAGTTGCAGAGATTCCATATTTTCATAGAAGGAATATTTTGAATTGACCCACTAAGGCTGGGGTGGCATATTCTAAAATGACCAATTTATTAGATTTCTGAGGTGGAAATCTGACAAAAAAATAATGCTCTACAAATTTGAAAAAAAAAACAACAAAACAAAGCAAAAAAACATTACAATTATATGAATTCAAGATAACTAAAATATAAAACATCGAAGAAAGACCAAGCAATTTGTACTTGCCTATTTATGTCTAATTAAGTTCTAACCAGAGTGATTGAATTTTTCTGCCAACTCAACTAAAATTTGAAACCAAAAAAAAAAAAAATCTCAAACATTTTTAAAGCTTATTTCATTTTATTTATTTTGTCACCTGGTATAAAATACAATAGGCCCTATTCAAAAAGGTTATACAAAGCAAGTGGACCGGATTGCCAATAACAAAATTAATCACTTTCTATGTAGCTCTCCAATCCCCATCCAACAAAATAGAATATAAATAATTATGTGTACATAACATTTATTTAATATATTGCTATAACGTATTTTTTTTAATAATAAACATTAAGGTATTCAATTATAAAATGCATTAACATTTAGTTGCCGTACAGAGAATTTATAAAAAAGTATTACAAAAATTACCATAAAAAAGTTAAAGAGCAACACGATGATTACTTATTAATTTTCTGTGAATAAATTTTGAATCAAATGACTAAAGTAGAAACAAAGTTTCTCTCCTTTCTGTTTCATTATCTATTCTCCCCTTTCTGTTTCATTATCTATTCTATTGAGAACTCGGAGACATTTCGGACAATATAATAGGCTACATACATGGCGGAACGCCTTTGGGCTCTCGAGGGTCCTTCTACTAAAGCTTGTGTTCCATATAATCGCTATACCCTCGGTATTGGTTGATATTCCATCTTAAAAGAGGCCCCTCGTAATCGACTACTAAAATACATGCCCCCCCCCCAGTGGCGTATCTACGGGGGGGGGGGGGGTGCGGGGAGGTGGCGCCAAAAAATTACTCGCCCTACCCCCGAAAAAAAATTATGTTCAAGTAGTTAAAATCACCTTATTTTGCGAATTAGCGCCCCTCAACTCTGATCATCAAGCCCCGTCCACTTCACCTTTGCCCCTCCTCATCATCCCCACCCCCATTCAAGACTCCTAGATACGCCACTGCACCCACTCCCCCTCAACACATTCTCGCCCTTTGATTCGTCGTTACTCCACTGGCTATCATCGAATCCATCCGTCAGTGTTGTAAATGCCTAGCTGAGGGTGGTATCGCAACTTTGTAGCGATAGGGTTCTATGTCTCAGAAGCACAACTTTTCTGATAGTCAAATATCTTAAATAAAATGGCAATTTAATTTATTTTATGACCCCTGCTGATGCCACCAATGCTTCATACATACATCCATCCCACCAACAATGGAAATGTAAAGTTGTAGTACATTGCATATAATTATAGGCACATTACGGTCGTCTATACCATGAATAATGATCTGTGGGTTTGAAAAAAATCTCCCCAACCGAGATTCGAACCAAGGTTTTCTGTTGTCATGCAGACCTCTTAACCAGCCGGGTCACTGGGCTTTCGTTGGAAACTTGAATCCGTTTGGAGGCCAGTGGTGGATGGGGGAGAGTGAGGAGAACGCTCTCTAATATTCTCTGTAATTTTTACAGAATGTGAGACATCGATTAAACAAGCCTTTAATATTCCGAAATTGTCCGAGTTTCCTTTAAGGGGTTATGAATTTCTTTTTCTCCCACCTACGTACGCTCCCGTTAGAGAAATCGGTCTCCCCGTCGGGGACGTGTCACCCCGTCGTCAGGTCCTGGTGCCACGACTTTTAAAGAAGGCCTAAATGGTTGAGTGTGCCCTCAACGTGATGAGCGTTGAATGAAAAGACCGCTGAGACTTGTTCGTTGTGTCATCAAAACCAACAGATATATATTTAAGAACGTCTTAGTTATGAATATAGGCCTAAAGTTAAATGGAAACTAAAAATATTTCGAAAGGAACCGATAACATACTGACTAATAGGAATAGGTAAGTATGAATTTATTATCTTTTCCTTAAATATCACGTCGTTAAATCACACACAGTGGCGGCGCCAGCGATTGTAATCTGAGTGGGAAGTAGTGGAAAGGTAAAATTTTAGGGGAAATATGCTGGGTGGTCCAAGGTGGGCGTGGTCGGACGTAGCTCAAAATGTCTCGAAAGTGGTTCGGGACAATTTTTACAGGCAAAGTAAGGAAAGATGTAAAACCTCATTGATAGAACTAGTTCATAAGACATTGCTGGAACCTAGATTGGTGGTTAGCTGGAAACAATTTCTCCAGTATAAATAATTTTTTAAAATAATAATAAATTAAAAAGGTAGTCCTGTATTCATTAATGAACATAGGGGAATGAGCTGTCACCCCATCATACTAAGCCTTGGTATTGTGTGGTAGGCTGTCTCTTATACACATCTAGATGTGTATAAGAGACAGGTTTAATTTTACAGGAAAACGCAAACATTTTTTTTTGTTTTGTTTTTTGTAATGATATTATGCGGGTGTCTTTACATATCTTGATACATATAAATTCTCAGAAAATATTTTCTAATTTTATCATTCATTACCACCTTTTTATTACATAGATCTTTTTCAAAAACGTAACTGCTTTTACAACATTATATTGACCCATTAAACACAAAAACTGCTCTGGCTTCGGGGCTTCGCCCCCGACCCCACCGTGGCCCTTAGGCAGGCCCCTGGCCGGACCCCATGCCCAGAGAACCCCATTTGAAATGACCTGGCGTTTCGTAAATAATTTATACAAGGATGATACAAATAATGTCTTTGAGATAATTATACTGGTAAAATCACACTTTTTGTACTGATAACTTTGTTTTTTTTTTGTTATTTATAGTATGAAAGCTGTGAAGAAAAATTTATATGTGGCAACCTTGGTTGCTCTGCTTGGTCCAGTTATGGTGGGCTACACCCTGGCATACACATCTCCTGCTGTACCTGACATGGAAGACAGAGGAGTGTTGAAGACGACTGATCAAATATCGTGGTTTGGTGTAAATATCTTGAACTAGGCCTACATCTGATGTAGCACTAATACGGATAGCAGATGCTTTAATTATCTTTATGGATATAACATTTTACCACCATATGTGGTTAATTCCGTATATTTCACACACATTCTGTCACTCACTCACTCACAATTAGCTCGCTGACTTACACATGATTAGTTTATGTTCAGTTTCTTTAGGCCTATTTATATCGTTCCACATACCATAAAACCTCGAATAGAAGAACAGTGGGCTTAATCTCGAGAAGAAGCCCATCTCGCAAAGAAGTCCATGGGACTTCTAATCAAGATAGTTTTGGCTTCTTTTTGAGAGAGTACTTACATTCTTGATGATTATGAAAAGAGCCATCTCAAAAGTGAGTCCCCAGGGTTCTAAAAAGAAGCCCAGGGCTTCTCTTTGTGGTTTTACGGTATACTATTGACGTCTATAGTAAATTACATTTTTCTACTAGAGTAGACCAAATACATGGTTGTAAATTAAACCAATATTTCAATAATTTCAGTCATTGGTTGCCGTTGGTGCTATATTCGGTTGCCCGATTGCTGGTTTTTGTGTTGGCTATTACGGGAGAAAAAATTCTGTGATATTGTGTTCTCTGCCATTTGTGGCTGGCTACGGCATGATAGCATTTTTAGATAATATGACAGCACTGTACATTGGACGTATACTGACCGGCATTGGAACAGGAATGGTTACTCTCTCAACTCCGGTAAGTAGTATAATGATGGCGAATGAATCAATTAATAAAGGAGCTAACACACAAAAATAATGAATAAATGAATGAATGAAATGAACGAACGAACGAGGAACAAGCGAAAGAGCAGGTGCAGGGGCGGATCCAGAGATTTCTGAAAGGGAGGGGGACCCGGAGAGTCAACACTACGCTAAGGGGTCCGGGAAATTTAAGTTTTCTAGACGCCCCCGGAAATAACCTCTGAGCCGTTTTGGGCGATCAATAATTTATTTTTCCCCATTTTTCCCATTTCTTTCTTTTTTTTTTTACTTTCCAAAAGGAGGACCATGTGGTGAAGGGGCGAATGGATGGATGGACGGACGAACGAATAAACGAACACCCGGTAAACTGGTGTCAGAACCTATGGTGTGGACCACTATACATGGGGTTTCCCCTCTACTCATTTTGAAAGGTTCTTTATAGTGCACATAAGCCAATTGTGTACTCTGGGACCGGTGTTGTTTTTTTTCCCGCGAAGACTTGTTCCACCACCGGAAAGACGCAGGTATGAAACTGTTTGCTTTTAGAAAGTTATTTTCCATTTCTACATCCATAGGTATACATAGCGGAGTTATCAAGTCCTGATCTGAGAGGAATGTTAGTAGGTGGTTCTCATTTGTTTTTAGGCGTTGGAATGCTTCTTGTAAACGCCTTCGGTAGGTGTATGAACCTTGTGTATGATTGTAGGCCTATGTAGGCTACTTCTGCGTTTGTGCAATCATCATTGTACAGGCATCTGAGTGCCACTTTTAAATGTTTGAATAAAACTTATTATTATTATTATGCCTACTGTGCAAGAGAAGAGATCACCAACTATTTCATATTATATGCCAACATATATTTTATATTCCAGGAATTTCGCTATCTTATGTCTGGTTGGCACTTGTTGGGTGTGCGATATCTACACTTTTAGGAGTACTAATGTTATTTATGCCAGAAACACCGCATTACTGCATCATCAAACATGGTCGTAGCAGAGCATTGGCAGCTCTAAAGTGGTTACGAGGCCAAGAGTATGACGTTGATCGGGAATACGAGCTTATTGCAAGTGATATACATTCAAAATCAGTACGAAACTTTTTAATTTCTGCCATATCTTTGTCTATATTAACTACGGTATATGCTTAGGTCAACCATCTTAAACAAAAATAATATCCACATTTGTAGTATACAACGATCTATTATTTGAGGGAGGCGGAACTGAATCTGGATTTTACTGGACCCTCTTTATAACCTGATTAGCTTTTTGCTTTATTGGTCACTTTTAGTAATTTAACTATTGCCTCTTGGACACTGAGAGCATATCCACCTTCGTATTTTACTTAGATTCTAGTCTAGCTAAAAAATATGCTCCTTAAAATTCAACTATATATACGGTACGGTCGGTAGTATTAATAAATGAACGTAGGAGAATGAGTTGTTAAGAGCACATCATGTATTTGGTATTGTGTGGTAGGTTGGGCATCTTCATTCCTCCTTTTAACTTCCCAGTAAAACAGGTATACATTTACAACTGAGATCCAAATAATAATGTTCTAGCATATCTTGGAGACTAAATATTTAAGACCATTTGGTTTTCATTTTCACAGACCGACTTTCAGTACAGAGAGTTTTTCCAGCCGAATCTGTACATCCCGCTATCAATCAGTGTAATAATGGGGATGTTAAAGCAATTCAGTGGTAATAATACCATTTGGTTCTACACTGTAACTATCTTGGAAAAATCGTCTACTACAATGGACAAGCATGTAGCAGTAATTATCGTAATTGTTGTTTTAGTTGTGGCAACTTTGGTGTCAATTTTACTCATCGACAGGACTGGGCGGAGAATACTACTTATAGTAGCTGGTAAGAAGTTTTAGAGGGAGGGGAACAGCCGGGAAAGTGTCCAGCTTGGGTGAACAATTAGATCAAAAGTTTAATAAACAAATGTTATCTATTTTGGACAAATCGTCTATATTAGATATCTAAATACCTATAGGAAATGCTATAGGCCCACTCGTCTTGGAGGCCGGTAGCTCCCTAAACTGTCACAAGCGCGTCTGCTTGTAAATTGGGACTGCCATTACCACAAAATCAAAAGACAGAAAGCTATGATTTTCAAACTTTTTAACAGGCATGGAAAGATGAATGTGAGGCATCAATACATTTTTATGAGGCCTAAGCTTGTGGTTGACAGGGTAACTAAACATATTCAAACCCATTATTATGTTCATAGGAATTGGAATGTGTATAAGCTCAAGTACATTTGGATTGTACTACAAGTTAGAAGAAAAAAAGTTGAATGACGCATTCATAAATGACGTCAATTTCACAGAATCGACATCAACGCCACCAACATCACCAGATCTCACATGGTTATCTCTTACAAGTTTGATTGTGTACACATTATCGTTCTCGCTTGCTTGGGGTCCTATCCCACTACTGATTATGTCAGAGATCTTACCAGCGAGAGCAAAGGGGCCTGCAAGTGCAGTTGCCACGGCAGTCAATTGGTTGTCTGCATTTATAGTAACAAAAGTGTTCTTCAAAATGTCTGTGAGTAACTAGCATATTAAATATATTATAATTATGTATTCATGACCTCATCGTTATCACCATCATTATGATTATTATAACACCATCATCATCCTCATAGCAATCATCATCTCAACAGCCATCGTCGTCATCATCACCGTCATCATCATCATCATCATCATTATCATCATCATCGTCATCGTCATCATCATCATCATTATCATCATCATCGTCATCATCATCATCATCATCATCATTAGGCCTACATTTGTCTTCATTGTCATTAGGCACCATCATTTTCACCACGACGAACACCACCACCACACCCACCACTAGTTGCAGAGTTTTAAATCAACACTGAAATAAACCATCAAGATGTCCACTAATGCTAGTTTCTCCTGGTCTCTGAGCTGCAACTTGGTTTTCCTCTGTCATTTAATTCCGCATTGAATTTATATGGCGTGGTACAGTTACTTAATTTTTTTTTAAATTATAATAATAATAAAACTTGTTGTAAATGTTTTTCCAATAGGTCGTGATGACAGACGCCGGGGTGTTCTGGTTCTATGGAGGTGTTAGTCTTTTGAGTGTCATCTTCGTTGCACTCTGTCTTCCTGAAACTAAAGGAAGATCTTTAGAGGAAATAGCAAGACATTTTCAACGCAATGATACACATTGCCGTAATCATTGCGTCTGATATATGATTATGGATAGGGTCGTAGTTAAAAATGATAGTGATGATGATTTTAATGATACTTGACTCATTCAATCATAATTAAACACGTAAACGCCTTTTATTAGTACCACCAGAAGGACCCCACTGAATATGTTTGAAGGGTTTCGTGGGTGTGTCAGGTTATCAAATTGTATTGTTATCATTAGTATAATAAAACCTTGTTTAATTAAATGAACATAGATATATGGACAAACGCTCTGTAATGGACTCGAGTGTTGATATTTTTCTTGGGAATCGGAAGAAAGCCACCCCTGTCGAAAGCCACCCAACATTGGAATATACCATTGTAAGGTGGGTGCACAATGGGGTGTTTGTCTTGATGTTGGTCTGCAATAGGTTTTGGCTGTAGTGCTAGGAGTTTTTTTTTGTGTCAGACCTCTTTTATTCTTTTGTGTATTATGAATTACAAACTGGGTGTTGCCAGCTACCTAAGCATAAACATTTAGTACTCCAAATGCAAAACTGGATAGCTTCTCTTAATTATGCAATTGAGTGGTTTCTAAAAAAAAAAATTTTACAGTCAACATTTCATTTATTTTTTTTTTCAGTGTCATTTCATCTTTCTCACTTTTCTTATTTTATTACAAACAATAAATAAAATAAATATTATTTTCCTTTCTTCTTTACTACCAATGACACATATTTATTTATTACAGTATTTATTTACTTTGTTTACTATTAGCATTTATTTATTAACATAAAGTAAAGTAAAAATTTAGAATATTTTCACTTCCAGTGTATTGATATGACAATTATTCACAAATAAATATTTACTATTCATTACTAAATATATTCTTATTTATTTTATTTTTATTTTATTTATTTTATTTAAAACATCTTTAGGCAGGATAACATATACAGGCGAGATCTTACCGCTGTTTTACAATATGGTCCTGCGAACACATATTACAATAACAACAACAAAAGTAACCATCACAGTACAACAAAATAAACAGCAGTTAAAACTTTGGTGGAAAACTATCCCCCGCTGGACACCAACCCGGTACTTCTGAGTCAAGGTTTCAGGGCCAGGAATTACAGCTCAAGGTTATGCTTAACTACAACTTAACTACAATATGGTAAAAACTATCCCCCGCCGGACACCAACCCGGTATTTCTGAGTCAAGGTTTCGGGGCCGGGATTACCAGGTAGGACAAATACTGTATAATTACTTAAATAGATAAAAATGGTAGAAACTATCCCCCGCCGGACACAATCCCGGTATTTCTGAGTCAAGGTTTCGGGGCTATCACAACTTTTATCTTAACTACAAACCTAACTAAACAATGGTAAAAACTATCCCCCGCCGGACACCATCCCGGTACTTCTGAGTTCAAGTTTCGGGGCCGGGAATAAATGTTAAAAGTATAGACCAAGAAAATATAAAAGGAAATGAATTGTGAAATCAGAAAAAGTGTTTCTTATAAGTAATTTTGAATAAATTAAGAGATTGACATTCTTGAATTCTGATTGGGATTTTGTTCCAAACTTTTTCTCCAGAGATTTTTAAAGAGCCATTCATTACAGAGCAAT
>NW_022720917.1:145727-160377 GCF_011630105.1 Anneissia japonica | reverse complement strand
TTTGTACCCAATAGTTTTATTTAATTTTCGAATATGGTCATTCCAGGTAAGGTTTTCATCAATTTGAAGTCCTAAATAACGGATGCTTTTTACCTCATCAATTGTTTCATTACCAACATGAATATTCAAAGAGGAAAGAGGGCGAACATTTCTATTTTTAATTAACATAAGTTTGGTTTTGGTAGAATTTACAATTAATTTATATTCTTGACAAGTGCTATAAAGGGATTTGCTATAAAGAGCCTATATATTAATTTTCAATAATTTTATGTGATATTTTATTTATTTGTTTTTAAAATACCTTCAGTACTATTGATAAATACTGCATTATAGTTATTTTATCAGGTTATTGTGATACTTGTATAAAGCAATGACTATATTTTATTTCTCGCTTTCTTTTTTATTCCATATAATAATTTTGTAATATTATTTATACTTTCATTACTATTGATATATACTGTATAAATAATTAAATAGACCAACATAAAAACAAACACCCTATTGTGCACCCCCACCTTACAATGGTATAATCCATTGTTGGGTGGCTTTCGACAGGGGTGGCTTTCTTCCTACCTTCATTTTTCTTCTCCAAAAACTAATTAATTGATGTTTATAATGTTTCCTCACCTGCCAAGTCAGCTTTGAATCAGGCAGCTTTGTTTTCAAGAATATATAAAAACCAGGGGGTGACGACAATCTCTTAATCTAATTGTCTTTCCCCGCAACATTCGGAAAGCTATTGTATTTATATATATTTTGTTTATTATTCAACATTCTTGAATACGCACGGGCACAATCAGGAAGTCGAGAGGGTCCTTATCCCCTCAAATTATTCAAAATTTTAATCCTCACAATTCTATCTTTTATCAAATAAAATAACGTAAATTTTACTGGGCCTTCTGCCCCTCAACCCAGCCTGGGCCCTTATCTTCTTTAGCATACTTGCTCGCTGCGCTCGCAAGGCTTGACACCTCCATAAATTTTACTCTGGCGGGCCCCTGATACAATCTTATAATAGAAACTAATTTTAAGAATTAACATTGTAAGTAAGTAAGTAGCTTTATTACTTCTCTTTTATAACAGTGGCACAACTTTAAAAGATGTGCAACAATAACAAAAACAGTATACACTTAATTACTGTGATTAAATAGAACTCGAAAATACTGCAGTAGAACAAGTTTAAATAATAATAAAATTATAAAAAGGATTTACAAGAAAAAAATACAGTGCACCCTCCAATTTGGGACCCCTCTAATTCGAGACCGAGAGTAATTAAAGTATTGTATATTTAATTCAATAACATTAATCTTTAAAAAAAAAATATTAGTCATGCAATAGAAAAGTATTATATATTTATATAATCCATGCAGTTGTTAAAAATAATATACAACGTTTATCGAAAATTTTACTTACAATAATATAATTAACGGGGTTTGTATAATTTATTGCTAAAATTTGATATTCGTAATGGATTTCTAGATCATCAAAGAAAGTAAAATGATTACACGCGCCCGCATGCGGCCTTGAACAAATATACTGAGTTGTTTAAAGGTCCTCTCCGATAGAGCATGCCCAAATATTTGCACCTTTACAGCAAAGTATGAAATGGCACCATTATTTTATTGCGACGAACGTAGATAATATATTCAATAGCTTTACAAATTACACAAATGACCGTGGTGTGTGGCATTTGTTATTTGGTATTTATTTGCTCTAAAGCGCTTTGTTTTCTCTGGTAATGTGTAAATTTGCATAAGTGTATACTGCCATGTAGGCATCAGTAATTAAGCGATTTTTTTACGCTCAGTTTATACTAGAACATCCCGCGGAGATTATCGAAGATCGTATGAAGTAATTTATTTAAATATTAAATGGAAACTACAAATAATTCTTCAAAGGAGACCGATAACAGACTGACTAATAATTATAAAGATGAGTATGTGCATTTTTTTTTACATTCTTGTACTCTGTATTTTTTGTATATTTTTTTACATTTCTATACTTGGTATTTTTTGTGTATATTTTACATTCTTATACTTTGTATTTTTTGTTAAATATTAAATCTTAGACATTTCATTTGTACTCAAAATAGTCTTAAGAGTTTATAAACATCCTTAAATATAAGATGTGTTCCTCCTAAACAACTTAATAGACGTAAAAATACTGATATAAAAACATTAATTATAAACCTAGATGAACCTAATCCACGAAGGTGGTAAGAATACAACTATTCTGCTGTCAAAGTCTTGAGTATTGAAGCTGAGCCCTCCTGAAAGCACAGTCCTGATCACATAAGTAAGAAGAATCGAAATGCCTTATTTTACATTTAGCGGAACTGAGAAAATTAAATAATGTTTGGCTAACTTGTGGTTGATAATTAATTGTAAAGCATTCAACTACGTCGACAATAATATTGTTACTCACGAATTTAATCAAATGATCATAACTAAACCTCAACGTGGTGTATAACTATAAAAAAAAATTATTTGAAAGGAAAACAATTTTACTCATCTTGTGAGTCAGTAATTTGGTCATTTCTAGTTCGCTTTAGTTTTAAATATACGGTATAGTTTATGATAATTGTAAATGTTTACCTGTTAATTAAACAATGGCAGAAAAAGAAATCAATGATAAGGCCAAAAAATTGTTTGTTTACCCTCCTCCACCCGCCCCTAACTCACTGAAACAAATAGGGGCGAAAAAACTAAAACTTTTAAAAAGAGTTTTTTTTTTCTTTTTTTTTTCTTTACAAATTAAAAATAAATGTGAGTGAATTTATCTTTAATTTTTGCCAGATACCCTACAAAATTAGTCTAAAGTCGTTGTCTGATGTAAGATATTGCCATTCTAGGCCTCTGTGGGTTATTTTTATTCCAACTGATGAGTATTTTTTTTAAATGAATAAAATAAAAAAAAATTTCCACGCGCCCTTATTTATCATTTAATAAAAAAAAAAAAAGAAGGGCAAACAATTAATTTATTTTATTTGGCCTAATAATACATTTGAAATCCAACTCAAACTCAATCCCAATAATGTAATGAATGTTTTAAAATAAAAAAAATTTTCCCCCCGCCCTTATTTATCATTTAATAAAAAAAAAAAAAGAAGGGCAAACAATTAATTTATTTTATTTGGCCTAATAATACATTTGAAATCCAACTCAAACTCAATCCCAATAATGTAATGAATGTTTGTTGTAGGGTGGTACCACCAGCTACCAGGGGCTACCATAGCTGGGTATGTATTGAATGTTGTTAAAACATGAAATGAAAGGTTCAAATTACCACCTAAATCATTTAATTTCTAAATACACTTTACATTTTGTTACCGTTAGGCAAGTTTTTGTAGGCTCTAACATTAGAATAGGCAACTTAAAAGGGTTGAAAGCAGATATGCCTAGTCATACTTGGTAAGTGGTATTAATATGTGGATACACTGGTTACTACTCGTTTGGAGTCTATTATGATACTCGGGCAACACTCTAGAGCAATTTTTACACTCTGTTAAGTAGGATAGACAACGACTGTTTTAAAGGTAAGCCTCATCCTAATGCATCCTAATTATAATGTTTACACTCCACTTATGACGTTACATTGTCTGAATAGCTGTGTTATTTATTTTTATTTTAAATTCTTGTAAATTTATGAGTTTAATCTTTTCCATGGGTGAATGGAAAGCAATTAACCAATATCCTTGAACTAGGTACAGGCTAAGGTGAAAGTATCAAAATGAAAAGTGGGTCCAACCAGTGGCGTCACGCTCGGGCTCTGACGGGGCGGCGGAGCGCCAGGGCCCCCAGGCACGAGAGGCAACTACATTTTAGTATAAAAAAATATAATATAATACCATAGTTTCATTCAAAGGCGTCCCCGACAGTTTTAAACAAAAGCTGCTTTCTGATGTTTGACATTTGTTTCTGGTTTTGTGATCAATATCTGCTTTGCATTTTATATACGTTATTAAAACATATTTTGTTTCTCACTAAATTATTCTCTGTATTTATTTACACCTACATAGAGTACATAGGCCAGCCTATACCAGTTCAGAACGTTTGCCTATGTCATCTATGTTGGTTTTGTCATAAAATTGTCTAAAATATTTCATTAGTCATGGACCGTTTTATGTTCTCTGACAACGCAGTTAACAGTTCATAAATGCCATAAGCTCTGAGCGCGAGAGGGTGAAGCCCCCTCGGACCCCCACCAGGGGGCCTTACTCGGCCTCCTGGCCCCAAGCGCCATTGTTCGGTCCGCTCGCAAACTTAATATTCGCTTATTAAGGCCCCCAATAAGTCACCACCGGGGCCCCACAAACTCCGTAATACCACCTAGTGAAATAAAAACAATGGTGTAAAAATATTTTGTCCGCACTATCAGATTTTATGTGACAAATGTGATGTCATGGGCCTATATGCCTAATATGACATCATTATGCTTCAGTAATCTCCCTTCATTCACCAGGCAACCCACTTTACAACGTTCGTTCTTCTCAAAAGTCGGAAAAGTTGTAAAAATCTTCGAATACGGTCGTTTGGTAATGTACAATGAGGTCTAATTTTACATACTATGCATCTGGTGAAGCTTGTGTAATAAATTCATATTACGGCTCCATTTGCTATTATAATTTTACGTAGAAATTTTAACTGTGGAACCAACCTTGAATTTCAAGTGCCGTAGTCGTTGTGTTCGAAGAATGATATTATGATACCAATATACATGTTTCTTTCAGTCGAAATGTTATGAATAAAAATTTATACGTGGCAGCTTTCGTTGCTCTGCTTGGTCCGGCTATGATGGGCTACACCATGGCATACACATCTCCTGCTATACCTGACATGGAAAGCCGAGAATTGTTTAAGACTACTGATCAAATATCGTGGTTTGGTGTAAGAATTACTATAGCATTATTTGAAAATGTTCTAGAAAATGGCTATAAATCATTGCCAGTATTAAAATAACATGTCATGTTTTTTTCTCATAAATACAAAACGTCTCCAGATCAGCAAAGTCATACCAATATTGAATTTAAAAAATTAATTATTTTCTGGTATTCTTCCTGTTGGTATTCCTCTTTCTGATTTAAACTTCAATTTGTTTACAAATTGCAATGAAATTTACATCGAATGAATTAAATCATAGAATTTTGGTTGTGTATGAGTTTAACGTGGGTAAACTTTTATAAAGCCAGTCCAACTATTAATGTTTATATCTTTTGAATTGTGAAGTAAGTTCTATAGTCGTTGGGCTACATGCCAAATTTGGTTATGAAATTATTGTTTACATTTTTAAAGTACAAGGCCAATCTAAGAAAACACCTTTTAAAAATTGAATCGCTTGTTTTTAAGTTCAAGGTGGTTGTATCTATTATGCTAATCCCATTTACTAAATTTGGTCTAATTTGAGGTCACTTGGGAAATTTCACATTTCTAAAGATATCTAAAAAAACTCTCAAAACATTTCGTTTATGGGCTATCGTTACGCAACTAGTTTCAAAACATATGGCTACTTAAGAAAAGTAATACAAATTCTTTCAATATTTTGTAGAATACAAATACAGGTAGGACTATATTGTTAATTTATAATTTTTATTTTAAAATTTTAGTCATTGTTGGCCGTTGGTGCTATAGTCGGTGGCCCTATTGCTGGGTTTTGTGTTCATAATTTGGGTCGAAAATATGCCATGATGCTGTGTTCTCTGCCATTTGTGGTTGGCTACGGTCTCATAGCATCAATAGATAATCTTGCAACACTTTACACTGGACGTATACTGACTGGTATTGGAACAGGAATGGCTTCTCTCACAACCCCTGTAAGTAGGTCTAGATATATTCTGTATCTCTTTAGCCAGCATTACTTTTGATTAGGTTATTGTGTAGCAACACCGCCATCACTAGCAGAAGCAGCAGTCTGTAGAAGCAGGAGTCGCAGCAGCAGCAGCAAGTGTACTATTACACAACAATTCTTAATAATGTCAAAGATATTAGAAATACAAGATAGAGTACTCGCATAGCAAATGAGGCGGAAATTGGTCCAGACATACTCGGCGCCCTTCTCTTCTTATAGGTGTTGCTAAATACAACGGGTTCGGCTGAGGGTGTGTGGCTTGTGTGGTGATACGTCATGTATAAATTATACTACGGAAGCTTAAAATGACCTTCCTGATGTCTAGATAATTAACTCGTCATGTCTACATCCTGTAGGAAAGAAGATCAAATGTTGCGATTCTGGATCTCCTCATGTCTACATTTTTCAGAAAAGATGATTACATGACGAGATGCTAGATCTCGTCATGTCTAAATCTTTTAGAAGAGATGACAGATGACGAGATCCTTGATCTCATCATGTCTACATCCCTTAAAAGAGATGATCAGATCCCTCAGAAGAGATGATCAAATGAGGAGATCCTGGATATCACCATGTCTACATCCTTTACAAGAGATGGTTAGATGACGAGATTTTGACCTCGTCATGTCTACATCCTTTAGAAGAGATGATTAGATGACGAGATCCTGGATCTCGTCATGTCTACATCCTTTGAAAGAGATGCTTAGATTACGAGATCATGGATCTTGTCATGTGTACATCCTTTAGAAAAGATGATTAGATGACGAGATCCTGGATCTCGTCATGGTGTACATGGTTTGGAAGAGATTATTAGATGACGAGATCCTGGATCTCGTCATGTACATCCTTTAGAACAGATGATTAGATGACGATCGATCCTGGATCTTGTCATGTGTACATCCTGTAGAATAGATGATCAGATGACAAGATCCAGGATCTCGCCATCTGATTATCTATTCTACATGATGTAGACATGTTGAAATCATGGATCTAGTCATGTGTACATCCTTTAGAAGAGATGATCTGATGACGAGATCCTGGATCTCGTCATGTGTACATCCTTTAGAAGAGATGATCAGATGACAAGATCCTGAATCTCGTCATGTATACATCCTTTAGAAGAGATGATCGGATGACAAGATCCAGGATCGATCGTCATGTTACATCCTTTAGAAAAGATGGTTAGATGACGGGATCCTGGATATCGTCATGTGTACATCCTTTAGATGAGATGATTAGATGACGAGATCCTGGATCTCGTCATGTCTGCATCCTTTAGAAGAGATGGTTAGATGACGGGATCCTGGATATCGTCATGTGTACATCCTTTAGATGAGATGATTAGATGACGGGATCCTGGATCTCGTCATGTGTACATCCTTTAGATGAGATGATTAGATGATGAGATCCTGGATCTCGTCATATGTACATCCTTTAGAAGATATGATTAGATGATGAGATCCTGGATATCGTCATGTGTACATCCTTTAGAAGAGATGATTAGATGACGAAATCCTGGATCTCGTTATGTGTACATCATTTAGAAAAAATGATCACTGTTAAGTGCCTTTTCCGGCCATTCAGAGCTCCCTATTTTTTGAAAAATCTCATCTCCTAAACCCTCCCCCTCCTCAGGCATACAAGCTAAGCCCCCTGTTGGACAGCTTAGTCCCCCAAGAAAATGTATCCCAGAGCAGTTACTGTCTAGGCCTTTAGGCATATGCAGAATGTGGCCCTAGGCTACTAAAGAATAGGCCTAATTGTTATTTAATACATTACTTTATACAATACAAATTGCAATACAGACATTGGAAAGTTAATATATATAATTAATTAAATATTTAACATTCTGTTCCCCTTCTCTTTTTGTGTAATATAGCCGGCAATTTCGTGAAACATTAAAAAGTAATACATCTTAACTTTAGCAGTTATGTTGTAATAGAAGTTGTAATTTTAATGTATTAGGCTCATTTTCTCTTCATGTAGGCTAATTTGTTCATGGGATTAAGTTGGAAAATCCACAGAATAAGTACAGTATTGCAGCACTAGTACTATTAGGCCATTGCATTGTTGAATTGTCATTTCTTTCTGTGATTACGGCCTAATACCTAAAATAAGACTAACTAGGCCTATGTATTATTTCACTCTGTGTAGACACCATAAATTGATAATGTTCCAGGGATCTTAATTTTGGAAAGAAAATTACAGAGGGACAACTTATTTTTTGTTACATTGGTTGTACCATGGAGTTGATATGTTTTTTGCTATGCTGTGTGATAAAATGAAAGACAGGGTCTACTCTTATGTCGAGGACGAACTGTAACTGAAAGACGAACTATAGCTGAAATTGTGCATGCCGTCAACATACGAAGCCACGCCCCTCGACTGAACCCGTTGTATTTAGCAAACCCTTTTTATAATGCAAGTTTTCTATACTTGGTCCAGACGTATAGGGCGCCCTTCTGTTGCTAAGTATATACAGACTTTTTTCTTTTTTTCTTTTTTTCTTCGTTATCACACAGAGTCCGGTCATACGATTCTGCGTATCTGTCATTTTATTGTGTTGATTTATTTAATGCCTATTTATTGTATCTTATGAATAATGGCAACGATTTCTACCTCTGCAAAAGGAGGTTATGTATTCACAGTTGTGTAACGCTGACATAAGTTTTTTTTAGATCCAGCCGTACGCGCGGCCCCCATTGATTGTATTCCCACATTGCATTTCGGTGGAACAGTTTTTTTTTCTGTGGAGAACTCTATCTTGTGTTTCTAGTATATTTGATAATGTGCATTGGTCAGAATAATTAATAAATGAAATGAAATAAATTTACAATGACGTTTCAATTAATTTTACTAATTTTTATCCTTAGGTATACATAGCGGAATTATCAAGACCAGATCTGCGAGGAATGTTAGTAGGGGGTTTTCAGTTGTTTCTATGTGTTGGAATTCTTCTTGTGAATGCTTTGGGTAGGTGTTGGTTGTGGTGATGAATTCAAATTTGTTTTGACTCCAGGGTTGATCAGTCCATGTAGGAGGAATAGGGCCTATACAGCATTAGCGTGTGCTGACTCCAGATGTAAGGTTGACATTAATTCCAATGGGGCTACGCTTATTGTAGCTCTGTTTGAATTTTTATGATAAGTCTCTAACGTATTATCCATTTATTTCCATTTGCCTTAACATCAATGGTACATACCGTGTGGTGCCGCCATCAAAGTCTATATAGTTGTATAGAAAATTAAAAATATATATTCAAAGACCCCATAATTCAAAAGCCTTAAATATAATTTAGGTGAACAATACCTAATCGTAGTATAAACTATATACTTTGGATTACCGGATCTATATGTACTACTGTGTTATGGGTTATTCAAATTTAGTTTGTAAATTTGC
Source organism: Anneissia japonica (assembly GCF_011630105.1). NCBI lineage: Eukaryota > Metazoa > Echinodermata > Crinoidea > Comatulida > Comatulidae > Anneissia > Anneissia japonica. The sequence goes on along the minus strand of NW_022720917.1, from coordinate 151,134 downwards.
TTTATTTCAGGGATTTCGCTTTCTTACGTCTGGTTGGCTGCTGTTGGGTGCGCAATATCTACACTTCTAGGAGTACTGATGATGTTTATGCCAGAAACACCGCATTACTGCATTATGAAACATAAAATGAACAAAGCATTGTCAGTCTTAACGTTGTTAAGAGGCGGAGAATACAATGTTAATCACGAATACAAAGACATTGCGGATGATATACGGTCAAAATCAGTACGAAACTTCGTTAATGCCCATGTACAATCCATTTTGTTATGACGATGATGATGATAGAATAAAGGCGAATATAAATATATCTTGGCGGCTACATTTTTAACATAACTTTATTTCATGTTCACAGGATGATTTTCAGTGCAAAGAGTTCTTTAAGCCGAATTTGTACATACCGTTGGTGATTAGTGTAATTCTAATGATGTTTGTACAGTTCAGCGGTATAAATGCCGTTGGTTTTTATACTGTTACCATCTTTCAAAAATCGTCTCCATCAGTGGACGGCAATGTAGCGGTCGTTATTGTAACTGCCGCGCAAGTTGTGGCTACGATTGTGTCAGTTTTACTAATCGACAGGATTGGAAGGAAAATACTCCTCATTATGGCCGGTAACATATAATAATATGATTATACAATGTGTTTATAAAGCTTTCTGTCAAGGTTATACAATTTTCTTTAACGAAAAAACAACAAAAAACAACAAAACAAACAAAAAATTAAAAGACCGTTGTACGTCCATGATAGCCACGATGTGCGTATATGGTCATAATGTGATGTCATCATGACCATATTTAGGCATGCAAAATGTTTTTTTTTTGTCAAATAAAATTTTATAGTCTGAACAGCGGACTTTGAATAGTTAATATTGTAGTCAATCTTGTGCTGAAATAAATGTCGTTGCACTGTCCCACTACCAAAATTTGTGTAGCAAAAATTATTTTTATTCTCGGGAATTATTGTTTAATTCTTAGGAATGGGAATGTGTCTAAGCGCTAGTGCATTTGGACTGTACTACAAATTAACAGAGAACACGGCAAATGGCACCTCCATAAATGACGTTAATTACACAGAGTCGACATCAATCCCACCGATATCATCAGATCTCACATGGCTATCTCTAACAAGTGTTATTGTGTATACATCATCATTTTCCTTTGCTTGGGGTGCAGTTCCATTGGTGGTCGTGTCGGAAATCTTACCAACTAGAGCCAAGGGGCCAGCAAGTGCAATTGCAATAACTGTCGCTTGGTTATCTGCATTTGTAGTAACGAAGGAGTTTTTCAAAATGTCGGTGAGGAATTAGCTTAATTATATGTCTTCATTTTACCTTAAGCACAATTAAGGTAGAGCAGGTTAACTCGGCCGGCCGGCCGTAATTGGTGGTATCAACTGTATGCGTGTTAAACCGGTGAGATCTTTAAAGAGAATTCCCTTGTTTAACTGCTTCTCTTCTTTTGTTTTTACTGGAGGGATGAAATTCACTAGCAAGAACTTCGTTCATGGAGGGTAAACTGCAACAAAAGCAAGACAATCAAGTACCATACGGCGTTAAAACGAAGTTGATTAAAGTAATTTTATCTCTGGTAAACCTTGCCCTTTTCTCACCGCCGTAATGCATCGATACTTGTCCTATTGGTTTCTTTAAATGTTATGGAAGGCCATGATCTATCATTATTTGTGACTATGATGTTTATCTTTTTAATTAGGTTGTAATGTCAGACGCTGGAGTGTTCTGGTTCTTTGGAGGTGTTTGTCTTCTGAGTGTCATATTTGTTGCGTTATGTGTTCCTGAAACCAAAGGAAGATCGTTGGAGGAAATATCAAAACACTTTCAACGTAATTTGAAACGAGCGAGAGCAGCTAGCTCAGTCGGCAAAAGTGGTGGGCCGCCGAGAGGGGCAAGGGGAAATATTCCCGGGGCCCAAACCTAGGGGACCCATAGAAAATTCAGGTTACATTTTTTCCATATTTTTTCAAAAATAATTATTATCATGGGCCATCAATAATGGGATTTTGCCCCTTAATAATGTTCCCCTCCAGATTTACAGAGAGCCCCCTCTCAAAAAAATTTTCTTGTGCCTTCGGCGCAATTCTCCCCGCGCTTCGCGCTCGTAACCTGGGCCCCACACTAACCCGAGCCCCTACATTTCCCCTCTTGGCGACTGCTGGTGGTGACCACCACTGTGTGCTGACGCGTGGATCTCTTGGTCCCTGGTTCAATTCCCATCGTTGTTCTCATCTGGAGGGCTAAAAGTTCAAAGGCGTACCCGCGGCGTCTTTCGGATGAGACGAATCTAATTCCGCCGCTCCCTATGAGCGTCTGCCACTGATTTTCAGTGGCAGTGGCAGTCTCAATGGATCGTCATTAAAAATGATCCACTGCGCTCGCGTTGTAGCAATTGCGTTCTCCATGGAATCACGATCAGCCGACAACTGTCAGGCGCAGTAGAAAGTGTTGCATCAAAGTATCTCACAACAAGGTCGTAGACTTGCCACAAGTCCCTTATTATTATTATTTTTTCACATTCTGGACAGCGCCACCAAGGAGCAAGTAAATATTGAGACGGAATAATAATAAAACAAGAAATCAAGTATGGACGCCAATTAAATTAGGTATGGCGAGCAGTAAGCGTAATAAAGAGTTAGTAACTCAAAATTAGGGGCTAGAACCCAGGCTACCAACGTCACTTTCATTTAGAAACGCGTTTAATTTTTTTTTCGTACGATGCTGATGATTGATTACTTCATTTTGTATTTTGGGATGGTCTTTGGGCTGTCTCTTATACACATCTAGATGTGTATAAGAGACAGCTATATTTATCGAGATTTATTTTCGTCATACAGTACTATTAATAAGATTTACAAGTTAAAATAAATAAATTAATAAACTTGATATGAATTCAATTTAAGCTCATAGTAAAGGATTTAAATACAATGGTGCGTTGTAATTATTTAGGAATCATTGTTGCTACACTGTTGCGATTTATTTAATATGAGAATGGTTTATGATTAGGTGATGATAGTGCACTAATTCCATTGTTTTTTATGGTATTATTGTTTAATATTGATGTTATTGTTCCTAAAGCTGATATTAGGCTATTAGACTGAAAATGAAAATTAACTAATCAGCCGGTAAAGACTGACCCATTTTATTGTTGCGCGAATAATTGCGCCATGCATGTTAAAGTGTAACCAATCTATTTTAATTTACTTTGTGACACCATGTCAGGAAAATTTAAAATTGAAAAAAAAAATGAAAAAAAAAGTGGGTTAAACCCCCACAAAAGACAAAAAATGAATTGTATTGTTATGTAATGCTTTTTAGAAAACTAATAAAGTTATTATTAGAATAATGGATATCTTATTATAAATACATTTATAGTTATTGTATTCTATTTCTTGGTGTTCTTCATTACTGAGCTTATGGTGGTGTCGGCTGAGGCAATGGTGGTAACGCATGTGGTTGTGTCGGTGGAAATGTTTGTTTGATAGTAACATCTGTCGTGGAAAAGTAAAGTTTTACTAAATTATTTTAAGTTTGGCAAATCCGATTGGTTTAATACTTGGCAGAACGCCAGATGACAATCACGAAGTTGCGGCATATTATTTATGTTTGGAACATGTGTAATTATGCTTATTTTAGTCATTTATATAGCTATGAACACAAAAAGGTAAAACATATGGCAGACATACATCAATGTTGAAACTGCCAACACAACTGATTTTCCAGAAGAAACCTGAGTACCAGTAAAGGTGTCAGGATTAACTGAGGCCGGTAGGGTTGCATGCCCATATATAGTCATGATGTTGCTATATACGGTCATATGATTCATCCTGTCCATAAATAAGCATGTCACATGTTTTTGACAAATAAAATGTGGTTACAATTACAAAACAAAAATGCTTCATTTTAATTCATACTTTTAGTCGCATACGATTATCATATTAATTTAGATTTATTACACGGATGATATTTTATGATCCACAAATTTAACAAATTATAGTTTTACAATTTCTAAGCACAGCGACGGCTGTTGCACTGGTAAATTTTTCTCATGGTTTAACTTATTAAACAAAAAAAAAGCAAATACTTAGTCATCAAACTTGAACATAGTACTTTATAAATCATATAACATTCTATCATGAACAAGAAACGAAAAATGATGAAGATTACTTTTTAAAAGTATGTCGCCCTCTAAATACGTGTTTGACATAGCAAGATCCTTCGAATATAATAGCCTAATCTACACAAACGTCCTAATCGTTGTTTAGATAATTGCGAAATGCGAAGTCAAAAGTAAATGGCAGCTACAGGTAATGGTTCGACTGAGAACGATGGCATGCTGGCTGAAAAAGGAGAGTAAGTGTCACATAGAGATAGGCCTATATAAAATTATATCACTTTCATTAGTTGATCTAAGATCCAGTCACAGGCTGGTGGTCGCACATGTACTTCTGAAGAACTACAGTGCCTGTACTCGCCTGTGTACTATGGGCCACCTAGAAGAACGCTTTGATGTAGAGAAGCTTAGTTCACTTGAGACCTTAATACATTATTCCTTTGATTTACCAGAATCTACATAAAGTAGACAACATGATGAAAACTGAGTAAAGCCACTGACCGAATATTTTTTTGTGTTTAAAAATGTCATTTTAATAATAATAATAATAATAATAATAATAATAATAATAATAATATAATAATAATAATAATAATAATAATAATAATAATAATAATAATAATAATAATAATAAGAATGATAATAATAATAATAATTATAATAATGATAATAATACTGGGTTTTTTTAGGCTAAAAGCACGAAATATGTTTTTATTTTTTCATTTATTCTTTTATTTTTTTTATCTATATAGGTATACATAGCAGAGTTATCGAGTTCTAATTTGCGAGGAATGTTAGTAGGTGGCTTTCAGCTGTTTCTAGGCGGTGGGATGCTCCTCGTGAATGCTTTGGGTTGGTGTATATGACCAGGTGTTAATTTAATGTCAAACCTCCTCCACGATAATATGTGTGGAGGATAACGTGTAGAGATTTCCCATACCCGGTATTTGTTCCTTTATTCCAGCACTGATTCTATTATTATTATTCTACCAAACATATTTTGTTTCATGACTTAATAATGTGATAGACTGGTTTTCATATATATATATATATATATATATCGTCCCCTATATAACGTAGTGGCGAATGTGGAAAAATCAATTTTTTTTTTATTTGTGAATTTAAGTTGTTTTACTGTGTAGAATCTCTGACAAAAAAATTGAGTCAATTTGATAAGTAATTAAGGAAGAAAATTAATTAGCAAAGTGGCGAATGTCGCTATATCAATCGATGTGTTTACTACAAACTGGCGAATGTATGATTTTTCACGCACGACGCATATC
>NW_022720917.1:135298-144821 GCF_011630105.1 Anneissia japonica | reverse complement strand
ATATATTATATTATATATATGGTTATATCAATAATAAATCTTTCCTTAATTGAGGTTCTGAATGGTTAATTATGATTATTTTCCTTTCTTAATTGATTTTTTTTTGTAATTAAAATAAATGATCATTTTTAATAATATTTCTTTTTTAAATGGGCTTTTTGCAATAAATTTTTTAATTGCAATTTTAATTTTGATCCCAATGGCTAATTTAAATGAGATTTTTTTCTTTTCTTAATTGATGCTTTTTCTAATTAAACTATTAAATAATAAAAATTGTTGATGTTGTTTTTATTAATGGGCATTTTGCAATAATTTTGGTTGTTGATATTTTTTTCAATTTTTGATGTTCTCTCATTAACACCTTAAATGCAATTTAAATTTTATATTTTTTATGTTGAATATAGACCTTTTTTAAATCATATTTGAATCATGTTAATTAGATTTATTAATGTACATTTTTATGTCCCCCCCCCCCGAGTATTGTTGTCTTGTATTTTGAATGTTTTTATCTTTTCTTGTACTGTAAGTTGTCTTATCCAATCACTATGTTCGATTGTAATAAAGTTTAATTTGAATTTTAACCCAGGGATTTGGCTTTCATACGTTTGGTTGGCCGTTGCTGGGTGTGCGATATCTGTACTTTTAATAGTACTGATGCTGTTTATGCCAGAAACACCACATTATTGTATCATCAAACATGAGCGGAACAAGGCATTGTCAGTCCTAACGTGGTTACGAGGCGAAGACTATGATATTGAACAGGAATATAAGAATATTGCACTTGATTTACTATCTACAGAATCTGTACGAAAGTATATTGTATGCTTTATATTGATATCATAATTGTGATATTGTATTATGTAGTAATTTGTATTTATAATGTATTTTATTTGATTTCCAAAACGTAAGTGGCTATTAAAACTTTGTTCAAAAGACAAAATATAAATGGCCTAGTTGGTTCAAGAACGTAGCCCATTTGAAATAATGTTCTGAGGATTAGGGCATATTTCATGATAGACACCCAAGCGTTAAGCGAATGGAACAAAATGTAAAAATCTCGTTTTTGTGATAAGATGGAGTGAACCCAGAAAGCTTTTTAAGATAGAGTTGCACTTAGTGTGTTTCTAACCAGTGAAATTGTAAAAGTATAAAATAAGAGGAGACATGACCAATTTACAATCTGACGGTCTTTGTTATGTTACTGCACCATCTTGTCTAGAAAAAATACTGAGACTAAATGTTTAATGAAAATCATTATTATGGTTTTATTTCATCCAGGCTGGTTTTCACTACAGAGAGTTCTTTCAGCCGAATCTGTATATACCGTTAGCGATCACCGTAACTTTGATGATGCTTCAACAGTTCAGTGGTATTGATGCCGTTAACTTCTACACTGTTACTATCTTTCAAAGGTCATCTCTATCAATAAATGACCACGTAGCGGTCATTATCGTAATTGCTGTGCAAGTAGTGGTGCCATTTGTATCAGTTACACTCATCGACAGGTGTGGACGCAAAATTCTTTTAATTGTGGCTGGTAAGATATGAAACTGTTATGTTACTAAACGTTCAACTTTCGAGCTAGTGCAACGATCTGCAAACCAGTATAGGCCTATGTATATACAATTAAGCACTGAACCCACAATCAAACCAATATAGAAAGCTTGGATGTTTTAATTTCAATAGTGGCTGATTTAAGGAATCACAGCCAACACCCCCTTCCAGATATCTATAGGTGGGTGCCATAGTCATAAAATTTCTTACCTCCATCTGTGGATTCCTTGACCCGCCACTGCTCAACAGAGGCAATATATACCAGGATAAAATATTTATAAATTAAGGAAATTATTTTAATAATTACGTATGTAATTACGGTATATTGTATTCTTAGGAGCTGGAATGTGTTTAAGTGCGTCTACATTTGGAATATACTATAAGTTAACAGAGAACGTGAATGTAAATTACACAGAATGGACAGCAACAACCCCACCAACATCATTAGATCTCACATGGTTGTCTTTAACAAGTTTAATTGTGTATACGTCATCGTTTTCGCTTGCTTGGGGTTCTATCCCATTCCTGATTATGTCAGAGATTTTGCCAACTAAAGGAAAGGGACCTGCGAGTGCACTTGCGACAACAGTTAATTGGTTGTCTTTATTTGTAGTAACAAAAACGTTTCTCAAAATGTCGGTGAGTAGGACTACCAGTTAAACAGTTTTTATAACTATTACCATCATCATTATCAACGTCATTACAATCACCAGCGTTCTGATCATATATACATATCCGATATTAGGCATACTTTGGCCACTCGATGATCGCTGGTTTTTTTTTTACAAGATTTGAACCAAGAACCCTGTGATTAGAACACACAACACATCCACTACAAGAAGTTGTTCCTTATGTTTGTGTCTTGTTCATTAAAGGTTGTGATGACGGACGCCGGAGTGTTCTGGTTCTTTGGAGGTGTTTGTTTTCTCAGTACCATTTTTGTTGCTCTCTGTGTTCCTGAAACGAAAGGAAGGTCATTGGAGGAAATAACAAAGTATTTCAACCGCTATAAGCATCGTGGTGATATTTGTAGTTGATAAAATAGTTATTCTGCGGTCGGCGCGGTTCTTGTTTATTTTTTAGGTGATGATGACAACGTCCGATTTGTACATTGTAAGAACAGGTTTAATAATTGTTGTAGCTAATTGTATTTTTTATTGCATTTACTCGTGAAAATAATGATGACGATAATGAGGAAGATGATGATGATGATGATAATAATAATAATGATAATGATAGTGACGATTAAGACCTACGATAATAATAGTGATTTCCTATGATGATAATGATTATTATGATGGTAATGACGATGGTATAGTGGAAACCCCTTTAACAATAATTTTAACAATAATTATAATAAACATATAGACCTAGGAATGTTTTTTTTTTTATCTTTTTCAATTTGTATTGATACTTTATTTTTATGCAATTTCGTTTCAATTTCAATTGTTTTGTGTTACTTTTTATCATTGCAAATGAAGTTGCTTCATTATGTGCTGCTGCTGACTGTCTTTTTTATCCCCGAATAAATAAATATAATTAAAGGAAAAAATAAATATTTCATATGTTGTTTTTGTTTTCATGTTGGTCGTATTATTAATTTCTCTTATCAATTTAGTTGCTCACTGTGGTACAATCAGCATCTAATAAACATTTCAAATATCTCATATTTACAAGTGAACGAAGTGAACATAATTACAATAGTTTAGAGAAAACGAGGAACTACAGATTAAACTTTACCGCTATCAGTAATTTTTGATGTAATGTTTATGTGTTGCTTGTGCTAAATTGCTGGGTAGCTTTATATATAGTTTGGTTGTAAACTTAAATAAATTAACAAGACTCATAAATACTGCAAGCAAGGTAATAATTTATGACATTTATGATATAGACCTTTGAAAAGGTCATGTTCACTAATATAATTAATGACAAAAATCATCCAGCACTAAACAGCAATATTAGATTTGGCCATCCTAGATTAATTATCACACCAAATAACAATACAAATATGGCTTATAAACTCCCTCTTCTTCCCAGTGCTATCTGGTTGACAAATATTAATATGTATTAGGTAATTGTACATCTGTTCTTGTTCATTCATTGTTTATAATATTGTATATACTGTTATAGTATTATAATATTTATAGTGTGTATTTGTTTGTTACTAATACTTAATCAAGGTAGTATAGGTCTCTATGACAAATAGATCTATTTTGAATCTGAGTTGTACGATTCGTCGAGTCCCTCTTGTGAAAGTATATCCCTGCTGCGGTTTAATAACATACCGTAACCATTGCGCGCTTTATATAAGTCGACCTTGTGTAGGTCAATGCATTTTTAGTTCATCTACCTTGTATCAATATCATGGTAATTTAGTGAAAATTATTCATGCATTTCACGGTAATTTTGCATTTAAAACTAGTTTCAGCTAAGTTTGAAACGCTATAGTTAACGCAACTTTGTTTTATATATTAAATCACCAGTCCAAAAAATATTCATTAAATGGTCCTTATATCCACCCTACTACGGATGGTCACCAACGTTTTAACATTTCGTCATTAAAACATTACAAACTATTCTAGAACATTTCATTTAGGTCCATTGACAATGTTATAGGAATATTTAGGTCTAGGTCCTTTGCACTTTAAGTGACCCTCAAATTTACACCCGAATCTTGGCCGCCACTAAAATTCAATAGTTTCTTCCTTGTAACATGATGTTTTTTTCATACAGAATCAAGATATTTCGAAATTATTTTATTGATGATGTGTAGCGGAAACATATATTTCTTTAGGGTGTATACTAAAGTTGTAAGGTCTTCATGAAAACCCATCCAGCTGCAATTAATTTCGAATTACCTGTGAACGAGCGTCCGGACCAGTCCAAGTTTGTAATTAAATGAACAAAAACTAAAATAATTAGTAAGGAGCCCAGTAAACGTTTTTATTTATTTTTTGTTTTTGTTTTTTTCGCAAAACGGAAGTAGATACAACCATGTTGTGATTTTGAAATGAGAACATCCAGGAAAGAAAGTTTTTCTTCAGCCTGTAATATCTAAACCTAATGTTAGGGTGACGTGAATTAAGATATTCAAAAAATATAGGAACACCATCCTCATTGCTGAATAAACAGCAAATATCATCAACATGATATTAACATATCGTCTGTAAAATAAAACAGAAAGAATCCTGATATTGTTGTTTACAACTTTGATATGGTTGAATTGCGTATAGATTGTCGTGTCACAAGCTTCAATTCGTATAAGATTGCCTATATGGAATCTCTGTACACCGGATAACAGTGGGGTCTGTCGAAACATGTTTCCTGTCTCTTATACACATCTAGATGTGTATAAGAGACAGATATATATATGTATGTGTGTGTGTGTATATGTATGTATAACGTCGTTTAAGTTTCACCTACTTTTGCCTTAAGGTACTGTTTTTAACCCTCTTCATTGTTAAGGTTTCCACTTATGGATGGATCTAAACTGTTAATGTTTGGGAAGTTGAAGAGGCAATGAATGAGGATGTTCCTTGACGGTCATTATTTTTTCTAAAGGACCTCGTTGTAGATAATGTTTTGCCTGAGTGTTTTTGCCGAATAGTCCTTGTGAGGAATTATCCATTTTTAAAATAATACATTGGAGTACAGTACCCTCTTACATGTGAAAATGCAACGTATAAGTTAGGCATGAGGTAGGGCCTAACTATTTTTTATTATGATTGAAATACAGGTATACAGGTTTCTATTTTCTCTATGCTATAACTAACAAAATAGTGCGTGGGTAATGTTCCGATGGATTTACGTAAATTTGAGGTGTTGATTGGTGGAGGTGACTTGACTCTAAACTTCAGCTACCTTAACATAACCTCATGAACAATGTATAGCCTTTTATTAGAAAACAGTAGGTGTGGGTCGTTTCGCCCTCGGATGTTGAAGACTATGTCGTCAAAACGGCACTTTTTTATCCCAAAGAGTAGGTCTAAAATAGTGTAAAATTTCATTTCAAAACCTAATTTCTCAAACTCATCACGTTCGTTGATAGTTTATCTCTAGAATATCCAATTATCTATGAATAACAACTATAGTTTTATATAAAAATCGTCCCAGTTTAATTAACGCGGTAGGCCTATCTTTTTACGGTGTTTGATGTCGCTTGTGTTTTTGCAGTGGCAGATCTAGGAATTTGAAATAGAGAAATAGGGCCTAGCTAGCTATAATTAATAGGCGAAATTATTACTATTATGCCTACCCATATCATGCTTTGTCCCCAGGCGTATATGCCTTGTATTTTTAACTGACCGATTTCTTAAACATCCGGGATTCATTGCTGAGCCATAAGACCATTTATTTTTATATTCAGTATTTAATGAAATGGGTACTCCGTTATTTAGGACAGCTGGCAGCACTTGCTGTAGAGCATCCAGCTCAGTCTGGAACATGCCTATTTATCGACTCGTATCAGCACCGAGGCGATCAGTGTTTATTTCGCCTCGGTGCTGATACGAGTCGATAAATAGGTATTCATCGCGGTCTTGTATGCACGATATTTTGTAGATGAAAGTACGGTACTCATTTTGGGTAGTTTTTGGCTTTTTGTATTTTCGTTGCCGTGCTCGTGACTCCCCGAGTATGAAAGTGAGCACAATTCTGCCGGCCAGCGGTTTCAGAAGAGATAGGTGAAGTTACGCCGAGGCGTTAACAGAATTAATATATAGATAGATATAGCCGTATAGATTATTCGCAGTCATGCGTTCAACTTTGAGAAGAGTAGATTTTTCTTTAATGTTTTGATTTCAATATGAGAAAGAAGCAAATAAATGTTATTTTTGACTTGATATGACTAGATTATTAATTATGAACAGGATTCTGTTTTACGGAAATATGAGTTAATTGATGGATTTCAAGGATGAGAAGCAGTTCGTACATGTGGACATTGAGGAATCAGTAAGTAAACTGCTAACCAATTGAGGTGCATTTGTAATCTGGGGTATTGTGAGTGTGTATCTGGGTGTTGGTGATGATTCTAGCCAGGGAACAGTGTGTAATTTCACTGTTGCCTGATTTTAGTAGTATATAGTGTTTCAAGCACTGATGAAGATTAATCGCATTATGGAAGTCCAATCAAGTCCGTCAAGAAAATGTGTTTCCTTGCCTTAGATCGTGGTATATATTTTCGTATGGCTAATCTAAATCTTTGTCGACACTATCCATTGTTTGTGTCAAATATCTATGATATGTCCATATTTGGGTGTAATATGACATCATCATGGCAATATAGGCACATCACGTACATTTATCACATAATGTTTGATAGTGTGGATAGAGCGTTAAATGACATGAATTGCACGGCAAACATTAGCAAGATATTGCTTAAGGATGAATAGGTGTTATCAAAGGTGACGCTGATATGTAGTGATTTTACTGTTTAAACAGCACTTGAACGGCGAGAGGTTGGGGGTCTGTACCCAGTAGACATACTGACGTTGGTTCGACGTCGAAATCAGGTTGGGACGTTGATCAACCTTAATCCAACGTCTATTCAACGTCGATCCACACACGTCGATTCAACGTCGTGATGTCAACGTTGATTCAACGTTGTAATGTGGTCAGTGTCAAAAAACCAACGTTGCATCGACGTTGAAATTGGGTCAGTCTATTCAACAACGAAAATTCAACGTCTTGTCAACGTCGATTCTCATCGTCGATACAACGTCGTGATGTAACGTTGGTTCCACGTTTTGCACTGACGTTGAATCAACGTTAAAATTAGGTCAGTCGATTCATCAACCGGAATTCAACGTCTATTCAACGTCGATTCACGGTGTAGATGCAACGTCGCAAATTCACGTTGATTCAACGTCGAACAGTTGACGTTTAATCGACGTTGAAACTATGTCAGTCACTGAACAACCAAAATTCGACGTCGTTTCAACGTCGATTCTCATCGTCGATACAACGTCGTAATGTGACGTTGGTTCTACGTTTTACACGGACGTTGAATCGATGTTGAAATTAGGTCAGTCGATTCAACAACCGGAATTCAACGTCGTGATGTGAGTTTGGTTCCACATTTTACACTGACGTTGAATCAACGTTAAAACTAGATCAGTCGATTAACAACCGGAATTCAACGTCTATTCAACGTCGATTCTGTTCGTCGATACAACGTCGCTATATGGCGTTGTTTCAACGTTGAATACTGACGTTGAATCGACGTTGAAACTATGTCAGTCACTAAACAACATAAATTCAACTCCTATTAAACGTCGATTCTCGTTGATACAATGTAGTGATGTGACCTTGGTTCCACGTTATACACTGAGACGTTGAATCAACGTTAAAATTAGGTCAGTCGATTCATCAATCGGAATTTAACGTCTATTCAACGCGATTCTGTTCGTCAATACAACGTCGCAATGTGGCGTTGTTTCAACGTTGAATACTGACGTTGAAACTATGTCAGTCACTAATCAACCTAAATTCAACTTCTATTCAACGTTGATTCTCGTCGTTGATTCAACGTCGTAATGTGATGTTGGTTCCACGTTTTATACTGACGTTGAATCAACGTTGAAATTAGGTCAGTCGATACAACACCTGGAATTCAACGTCGATTCTCGTCGTTGATACAACGTCATGATGTGACGTTGGTTCCACGTTTTACATTGACGTTAAATCAACGTTAAAATTAGATCAGTCGATTCTGTTCGTCGATCCAGCGTACAATGTGGCGTTGATTCAATGTTGAACGCTGACATTGAATCGACGTTGAAACTATGTCAGTCACTAAACAACCTACGTTTAACTCCTATTCAACGTCGATTCTCGTCGATGATACAACGTCGTGATATGACGTTGGTTTCACGTTTTACACTGACGTTGAAACGTTAAAATTAGGTCAGTCGATTTAACAACCAGAATTCAACGTCTATTCAACGTCGATTCTGTTCGTCGACGATACAACATCGCAATGTGGCGTTGATTCAACATTGAACACTGACGTTGAATCGACGTTGAAACTATGTCAGTCACTAAACAACATAAATTCAACTAATATCTAACGTCGATTCTTGTCGTTGATACGACATCGTGATATGACGTTGTTTCAACGTTGTACACTGAGGTTGATTCGACGTTGAGATTAGGTCTTCTTGATTGAACAACCTAAATTCAACGTCCATTCTCGATGAAGATACAACGTTACAATATGGCGTTGATTCAACGTTGAACACTTAGGTTAAATCGACGTTGAAACCATGTCAGTCATTGAACAACCTAAATTCAACTCCTGTTCAACGTCGTTGATACAACGTCGTGATATGACGTTGGTTCAACGTTGTACACTGAAGTTGACTCGTAGTACAAGAAAAGTAGCGTACAATTTAGTGAAAGGTTGAAAAAATTGCAACACAATTTATTTTACTACAGTGCATTTCTATAAATAGGTCCATTAGGGTCAATCAAGGTCATTTTATGTTTAATACTTTGTGATATCCTATCGTTAGCAGTCATGTTTTAATGTAAATATATGATACTTAAGCTCGCAGAATTCGATTATTTTGATAAGAATTTATTATGGCAGGCATTTTAAGACCATTCGATTTCATTAGGTCAAGGTCATTTAGCAGCCATCTTGAATTTCTAGTTAACCACCATGTAAAGCCTATATTAATGTTAAGAATTTTTATGTTTAATGTGTACTGTACATAGTAAACAATACCATTGTATCATTTCTGACATGGTCAGGAGATTATAAATCATAAATAGGTCATTTAAGGTCATTCAATTATATATAAGGGCAAAAATATAGCATTCTTTCCTTGGTTTTGTTGCTTGCTGAATTATACCCAACCACCGTAAGCACAACATTGTTATATAGGAAAATATTTTTTAAAAATATTTTATATACTAGCTAAAAAAGCAATTATAACAGCTCCTTCTACAGTATTTTTATGTATATATA
>NW_022720917.1:122938-132981 GCF_011630105.1 Anneissia japonica | reverse complement strand
ACAGTCTAATATGACCACAACACAAGGAAGTTCATTCGTTAAATATTTAGTAGATAGTACAGAGAATTGTGATTGTTTATCAAAATCATTACGGTATAAAGGGTCGGTGGCCTGCGGATTTTAGCATGAACACGCGTAGTCTTGGGGTTCTCCTAGCTTCGCAGAGTTTTGTTTTTTCTAGATGCTGAGAAATGCACTTACGTGCATTACGAGACTTCTATTGATGAATGAATACACACTGAATTAATAGATTTCCCCCATTTTAGCAAATACAGTAATAATTGCGATGATGAAGGTGATGATGATGATGATGATAATGTGATGATGATAAGGAGGAGAAGGCATTGTAGCAGCTGACGACAGGCTCCTGTGCAAAGTTAATTAACAGGCCCTTTGATATGAGTGTCAACCGAGGGTCGTATCCCGAGTTCGTCATCACATTTTCAATGCACACAATTGGACAACAGTAATTATCTATAAGTTATATAATCAGTACATCCTCGACTGTCATGAAAATATATATCTAAAAAATTACGTTATATGCATGCTCAGAAGCGGAAATTTTAACCTAAAAGTTTGATATAGGCCATATGTTTCACGTTGTTTGTTGAATGGTCTTTAGTGATATATATTCAACATAAGGAAAAATCATAAGGAAATCCGCTCTATTTGCAAATTTCAGAAAATTGTACGTTTTATGCATGCTTCGACGTGGGAATTTTGTTTTATGTTGTTTGCTGAATGGTCTTCTTTAAAAATATAACAGTCTAATATGACCACAACACAAGGAAGTTCATTCGTTAAATATTTAGTAGATAGTACAGAGAATTGTGATTGTTTATCAAAATCATTACGGTATAAAGGGTCGGTGGCCTGCGGATTTTAGCATGAACACGCGTAGGCGTTACTCCATGCTGAGCATGGATAGCTGTTCTATAGCTGGGTACTACATTCCGGCTAAAAAAACTCTGTCTTTAGGTCTCCGCCTTTTGGCCTGTTTACATCCTGATTGATGCGTCGGGGATAATAGTGTTTTGTTCGTTGACAATCAATAGAAAATTCAAAATTAATGAGTGGTAAAATAATCTCGCCCTCTGCTGGATCCATCACTGAACTCATGTGTACACTTCGTTTTTTCCCTCTTTCTTTCTTCCCTTTAACTCTTCTCAATTTTTTAAAATTTTCCGGCGTGACTGACAGGGTGGGGTGAACGGGCCCCCGTGGCCCCCCGCTGGATCCGCGCCTGAACCTACCTAGGCATATAGGTTGGCAAATCAGACAAACTATGCTTAGCCCAACTAGCCTTCAATTAAATAAAATTATACAAACTGTTTTTGGTTCAATGTCGTAATAATGTATTTACGAAAGTGCGTTCTACGCAATATTGTTGGAATATAATATATTGCTTATGTCTTTTTCTCAACACGATAGGATATAAAGTTTGAGAGAATAATTGGTATATGTACTGTATTTCTGAAGTGCCATTCGTTTTAGTGTTGCTACAGTCAGGAGTTACAATCGATCAAACAAAGGAAAAGCACTATCTATTTCCTTACATTCCAAAAAGGAGGATTTTGGATGCTATTTAAAATTTGCTGGAGATTGAAAAATTAACTGTGTGATCAATCTGCAAAACAGATTGATCACAAAAGCAGAAGCATGATCTCAAACATCAGAACCCAGCTTTTATTGTTTAAAAATGTTGGGCCCCATTGAATGAAACTACGGTATTATAGTTTATATTATATTTTGTTTAAACAATGTCAGGGGTGGGGGAGGGGGAGGCCCTCGCACTTGGGGCCCTGGCGTTCCACTCTCCCCTCCGTCAGCGCCCGAGACGCCACTGATGTAACAACTGCTGATTGTAGCAACCCCCAAAACGAACGGCGCTTCAGAAAATACAGTACAGGTATACCAATTATTCTCGCAAACTTCATATCCTCTCGCGTTGTTTTTTATTGAAGTGTACAGTTTTTTTGAATATTTTAAAATCCTTAAGTTAACTTTTTTTTTAAGTTTTTTTTTTTTTATATTTTCAATGAAAAATAAATGCGATCGTTAATATTGACCTTGGTACAATGTAAACCTGTAATCATAATGACTACTTATACAGAATTTTACTATAAATATAGGCCTAGACTAGGACCAGGCCTCCTACTATAGTACAGAGGCCTAGTCCAAGACCTTGTTGCAAATCCCAGCCCATATAAAGCCTAGCCTATAATGCCTAGCATAGGCAGGCCCGTAGGCAGGATTTTCGATGGGGAGGTGCGTTTTGCAACCGAAGTGGACCTTACGATGGGCGACTGCCTAGGGTTCCCCGCGAGGGTGGGGCGAATCTTCTGGAAGCTCTGACAAATTATCATTTTGAGGGCCTTTTTTAATGGATTTCTAAAATCCATAATTTGTAATATCCTATTTAAATTTTCATTCATTTAAGTTTTGTCTAGGGACCTACAGTAAAAGCAGGAGAAATAGAGGGTGGGGGTGAAGGGAGGAACTTGAGACAGATGGTCAATGCCACCTCAGCCCCATGATTGGAGCTGAGGTGAGAAAATTTATGATTATGGCACCTCAAAATGGCCGGAAATGGCACTCTCAGACAATTATGATTTTTTTTTCTCCATTTTCTTTTATAATTTTAGGGGGCTCTTCTTTCTTGAATCCACGACTGTGAAATTGTAACTTTTCATGTTCATAAGAGACAGGCATTGGACTGCGGCGAAAACTGATTCCCCCATCATTAATGGAACAGGCCCACGTCATGCTTGGCTGATTAGTTTTGATTTACATTTCGCAAGTCTAGTGCCATACGCAGCAAAAGTCCATTTCTAGTGTTGTTGCCAAATGCATTTCAAACCAGCCTGGTTTTTAATTTACGTTTTGGAATAGAATTTGGAGAGGGCATTTGATCAAGTCAGACCAACGTTTTGAATTTGAATTACATTTTAAAGAAATTAGAACTACATTTTGAAAAATTTGAACTACGTTTTGAAAAATTAGAACTTCATTTTGGGAAACTAGATCTACATTTTGAGAAATTTACGCCTACGTTTTGATAAATTAGACATTGAATTTTGCAATTACATTTTGATTTTAACATGGACTTTTGCTGCATATGGCACTCCATACTACCCTAGGCTGTTAGTATATTACATAGTTTCCCGAGTTTTACACAATATGCCAGTAAATTGTGTTGTAGGGGGTTATAAGTGCACACGAAGTAAATATTTTACGTTACCTAAAGATAGATAGTAAAAGACGTTGTTGAGTTAAATTTGTCAATTTTACAATTCAAATTTTCATGGGCCGGATGAGCACAAGTCAAAAGAATTCGTGTGCTCACTTCGTGGATGATCACTTCATGTGGATTCAAAACGACGTTGGGTTTGCAATGCAAACTAGGCCTAGCTCTAAGAGATCTTGCTGTGTCTACTATTTAAAATCAGAGACGATCAAGTCCAGTGAGGAAAAGAATCCAGGCTAGGGCCTGAGGCCTAGTACGGCAAATAAAACAACAAGTAGCCTATGCTAAGTACCGGGTTTCGGGATAATCGCATTACTTGTTTACTTGTATCCCAAAAGTCTTCTACAGTCTATAAGGCTGCCCTAATCAATGATGGGGATGAGGTGGTCTTAACTTCCCTGGCCCCTCTAGCCTATAGGCCAAGACCTAATTCAAATTCTTAGTTGCAGTTGTTAATTTACACGTGCCGCCATTTTTTTTTCTGTTTTGATTAGTAGTAGGGCCTAGGCTAGGTCTAGCCTGGTGGGCCTATGACTGTAATTCAATAAGTAATATCACTTACAGGTACCTCTCATTGTTTACGGCTGAACATCTTTTAAACAAATCTTGCAAAAGTCCGTACCGTAGGCCTAGGCCTAGTAGCGTATTTAGCGTAGGTTGTTTGTTTTTTGGTTTTAATTGCATTTTTTACTGTCTTCTGTCTAGGCCTATGCAGCAAGCAAAAAAAAATCACATCCCATTTTTTGGTTGATGATAAAGCAATCTTGAATTTGCGGCGGATTCGGTAAAAGATGCTGAAGGCCAGGGAGATCGAAAATTTCGCCTTCATGGTTCAAGTTTCTACTAGGGCCTATATCTACCTAGGCATATCCATGTCTTTGTCCTTGCGCTATGAATGACTGAATAAAAAATACGTTTTTCTAGCTAGCGCTTTATTACAAAATTATAACTTTTGTTTGTTACGCGCGCACACACTGTCACATGTATAAAAAGCGCGAACACTCTTCCTATCCATTTTTAATACACATGAACTATTTATTTATGATGGAAGAAAAAAAAGGCAATTAAAACCAAAAAACAAACAACCTACGCTAAATACGGTACTATAGGCCTAGTAGGCAAGATTTGTTTAAAAGATGTTCAGCCGTAAACAATGAGAGGTACCTGTAAGTGATATTACTTATTATACAGTCATAGGCCCACCAGGCTAGACCTAGCCTAGGCCCTACTACTAATCAAAACAGAAAAAAAATTGGCGGCACGTGTAAATTAACAACTGCAACTGGGAATTTGAATTAGGTCTTGGCCTAGGCTAGAGGGGCCAGGGAAGTTAAGACCACCTCATCCCCATCATTGATTAGGGCAGCCTTATAGACTGTAGAAGACTCTTGGGATACAAGTAAACAAGTAATGCGAGGATCCCGAAACCCGGTACTTAGCATAGGCTACTTATTTGCCGTACTAGGCCTCAGGCCCTAGCCTGGATGGATTCTTTTTCTCACTGGACTTGATCGTCTCTGATTTTTAATAGTAGACACAGCAAGATCTCTTAGAGCTAGGCCTAGTTTGCATTGCAAGCCCAACGTCGTTTTGATTCCACATGAAGTGATCATCCACGAAGTGAGCACACGAATTCTTTTGACTTGTGCTCATCCGGCCCATGAAAATTTGAATTGTAAAATTGACAAATTTAACTCAACAACGTCTTTTACTATCTTTAGGTAACGTAAAATATTTACTTCGTGTGCACTTATAACCCCCTACAACACAATTTACTGGCTAGCATATTGTGTAAAACTCGGGAAACTATGTAATATACTAACAGTCTAGGGTAGAAGTTCGGGCTTTTCTTCCTCCGCTAGGCCACGGCCGTCGCAGTGTTTGTTTGGATTTCGCGCTTGGATGAAGTTTGGCAAAGTCGGTCACCAATGACGTCATTGAGTGACCTCGTTGTTTCTAAGGTCTTTCAAAAATGACACTTTAAACTCATTTGTTTCGTACAAAATCAATTTTATTCGTAATATATGACCAACACTTGTGTTTATAATATATTTACAAATATAAACACGCTGTAGTTTATAAAAAAAATTGTCAGAATAGGTGGCAGAGGCACTTTAAATGTATATACTGTATATCGACGTTCCGCAAACTATGGTCCAAATTTGGGCCGCGAAACATTTTTGCAGGGCCGGGAAGCCGTCTGGAAATTGAAAAAAAAAATAACAAAGAGACGTTTCATCATGGAGAAAATAGTTTTTAATAAAGCCGCTTCATTGTTACAGCGAATGCGTCGCATGCACACGCGGCTAAAGTGCCAGATGATGCGTGCTATTTGAATTATGAGCGGTTTTTGTGTCTATGCCCCCCTCGGGAGCCTTTATCTGCATATTTATTCCTGAAAGTTATAGTATGCAACATTAAATAAATATACTGTAAATATACCTTTTTTAAGCATTAAATATGTCAAGCGCGGATCCAGAGTTTACCCTGGCTATCGCACAGATGAATCGGGAGGATCATGAGAAGAGAGCTAGCTTGTTTTGTCGCTGGAAGATAAATTTTAGATAATTCGAAAAGTTTTTGTTTTCTAGATGCTTTGAAATACACTTCGTGCATTGTGAGACGTCTATTATTGAATACACTCTGAATTCACTATATAGTTTTTCCCTACTTTGCTATGGACAATTAATAATTATGATGAAGAAGAAGATGATGATGAGGTGGAGGAAGCTGTGCAAGATTAATTAACATCATAGGCGTAGATCCTGCGGGTATACAATTCAAAAGACTGTCACAGAAATAATTTGCACTGTCTTATGCGCTTACAAAGATGAAAGTTAGCATAATGTATTAATGTAATAAAATTATTTTATCTGGTACCAATCTAAGCTCTTCTTTCCTTAGATGTTAGATGTGCTTGGAAAGAGAGCCACATTTCACACTGAAGGGTGTGTACGATATCAGTAATGTAAGTAATGTTAATTCCAAGAATGTTTAAGGTTATATCGGTTGATGAGGAATTTATTGATTAGGCCTATAATAGCAAATTGCATCAATTTATTTTGCAAAAACAAGGTTTCCAGCTTCAGAGGGGGGCACATCCCTTGTCCGCACAAGGGCACACATCGACGCTAACACCAGGCGCGTAACAGGGGTCTTGGATCTTAGTGGGTATTTATTTCTTTATTTTTTATTTTTTATTTCAACTTTATTTTAAAGAGTGTAATCCTTCTAGTTTAGCCCAGTAGGTTAACTGATATTCAGGGGCCCTCTTTCAGCCCTCTCTCAGCAGCAGCAGCAGCAGCAACATACAATCCTCATTTCCCGGTTAGTAATTTACCATACCCACCCCACCCCACTCCCCATATAGAAAACAATACGACATAGGGTTTGTTTTATTTACAATATAGGCCACACACGTGTGTTTGAAACTAAATATAAGCATTTTCATCATGGTGTTATTTATTCAAACATATTATTTCACCATCTATACACATTGAGGCCCTTGTTTTAGGTTAAAATGATCTATCTTAACTTTGTCTTTCTTGAGTTTGGGACTATTATGTGTTTAAATAACTTAAAAGGATAAAACTAAAAAAGCCCTAAAAAATGCGCTCCAGGCGCGCAAAATATTTTTGTTTTTAATTCTAATTTCGTCGGAATTGATAAAAACTCCCTAAAATGTGCAATTTATAGAGGAAATTGGCCTACCGTACAAGAAATGCGCGCAAAGAATTTGAGAATTTTAGGCACTTTCAGAGGATGCATTTATCAAGGGGTGGGGAAAGATTTTCCAAAGATGGATATTTTTCCCTTGTCCCCCGGTGTTTTTAATTCTAATTTCGTTGGAATTTATCAAAACTCCCTAAAATGTGCAATTTTTAGAGGAAATTGGGCCATGTTAACAAGAAATGCGCGCGAAATTTGAGGTTTTTTTTCAAAGATAGATATTTTCCCCTTGTCTCCCAGTGGTTACGCCATCGGGCAGCATAGATCGAAGATGTTATGACAGTTTTTGAAGTGGAGAAGGGGTTGCAGGGTGTTGTGAGTCTGGTCATTATGATATCTTCCTTTTTATTCTTGTCGTCAACAAAACGAGTATAAAACTTAATAGTACCTGGTTCAATAAGTTTAGGAACAATAAACTCTTCTAGTTCAGTCATTAAAATATTAGCTAAAAATGGGCCAAGAAGCGAACCCATTGAGACACCATCAGTTTGTTTATAGAATTCGTTATTACACGTAAATACAGTTTTAGTACAGCAATCTCTAAGTAGTTTCCTTAGCGAATTTTTCTTAAGGTTAGTAGATATCAGTTTCTTATTGTAAACCCTATCAAGAATTACCTTAGTAAGGGGAACATTTGTAAACAGAGATTGCGTGTATTTCAATACTTGGAGTATGTATTATACTTTCTTATCTGATATTAATCAGTGGACCTTTCGGTTTTTGGAAAACGCTCCGTACTACTGAGCCAGATATCCATATAGCGACCACCAAATACCAAAAGTGTTATAGGAAACTACCCAAAACGGAACTTGACCTGGACTTTCTCGTTAAATGTCGCGATAACAAGGTATATCCAAAGTTTGTTAGATGGCGAAACCTGAAGTCGGCACGGAATAAACTACGGAATAAATATCATCACAGCATTCTAAAGGACGAAATAAAGGACAAGCACTCTCAACTTAAGGTAAGCAAGAACAGTTTTCAGTCTCTGACGACGCACTCGTTAAGTCTACTACATGGTTACGTGCCTTAGTAATTAAGCATCATGTTAGGACTACTGTAGATAAGGAAATGCGTAAGGTATCTTACCGTCAATTTAACAACCTTCTACGTGAACATGCAATAATCAATGGAACGTGTTAGAACCCTAACCATATAATTACTAACTTAACTGGCGAAATATTATCTAAGGAAGAAGAATCTGTCTTAACATTTGGTATCCGTAATGGATTAGCTACACGACCTAAGGTCTCTTTGTTTATGCTGAATCAATTTGGGAACAACTTAATAATGCTGATGCTCTACCTAAATCATTCATTAAACGTGAGAAAATTAAGAACTCAATTCGTGCAATGACATGTAACTTTCTTGACTTTGATAACCGAAATTTAAATTGTGATGCCAAACGTATTAATACTTTAAAAATCTTACGTAATAGGTATTTAATTCTTAAACCTGATAAAGGAAATGGTGTTGCGATAATGAAGAAAACTGATTATCACATCTATGACGAACTTGTTCTCTGATTCAACTTAGTTTAAGAAACTATCTAACTGTTCATTAACCACGCAGCTTAACTCCTTACAAGCCTACCTCCGGACACTATTTAATAGAAATGAACATACTGAAACTGAATACAAAGAAATTCGTCCAGTATCAACCATGCCTGCTAGAGCCCATGGACTACCTAAATTACATAAAGATTTTGATAATATTCCGCCCCTAAAACCTATTATTGACACGACCGGTAGGCCTACTTGTTATTATTCAGTAGCTAAGTTCTTATCAAACTTATTAGGCCCTCTAACGGTTAATGATTTTGTCCTTAAAGATTCTTTTGATGCTGCTGACCGCATTAAAGCTATACCAAACAATTTATTTAATTTAGGTTACCGATTTGTATCTTTTGATGTTGAATCTCTGTTTACAAATGTTCCCCTTACTAAGGTAATTCTTGATAGGGTTTACATTAAAAAACTGATATCTAATAACCTTAAGAAAAATTCGCTAAGGAAACTACTTAGAGTTTGCTGTACCAAAACTGTATTTACATGTAATAACGAATTCTATAAACAAACTGATGGTGTCTCAATGGGTTCGCCTCTTGGCCCAGTTTTAGCTAATATTTTAATGAATGAACTAGAAGAGTTTATTGTTCCTAAACTTATTGAATCAGTACTATTAAGTTTTATACTCGTTTTGTTGACGACACGCTAGTATTAGCTAAGCCCAATGATTTCCCGCAAATTCTAAGCTACTTCAATGCTTTTCATAGACAGATAAATTTTACTTTTGAATCATTTGAAGACAGTGACACAGTACACTTTCTGGATTTACAATTTAACAACAGTGTAGGAAGCATGAGTATATATCGTAAAAATACACATACAGGTCAATATGTCCATTATGATAGCTTTGCTCCATGGAACCATAAGATCTCCTGGATTCGTAGTTTAGTTTCTAGAGCCCACAGATTGTGTACTCCTGGTAAACTTCAAACAGAGCTTAGTAACATCAGGGAGTTTATGCCTTGGAATGGGTACCCTTTAAAAGTTGTTGATAATGTACTTAAGAAATTAAATGAACCTAAATGTATACATAGGCCTACTGATGATAGCTTGATTAAGATTTGGGTTAGATTACCTTATCTAGGAAAACCAGGTGAGTTCATTTTACGTAGATGTTTAAATAAGGTAAAGAAACACTTAATTAAAGAGGTAAAATTCATAACTTTATGGCAGTATAAAAATGTTTCTCATTTTATATCTACTAAGGATTAAACCCCTAAAGAGTACAGAAGTTCTGTTGTCTATCATTTTAAATGTCCAGGCTGCAATAGTGATTATATTGGTAAGACAGATAGGTGCTTAATAACTAAACTTAAAGAACATTCTTCACGATCTGATAGTGTTATATTTGATCATGTTAAAAACTGTGAGGCATTCCAATTTGTTTTAGGATTACAGAGTATACTTGAAAATGATAATGTCGTCTGTAATGTAAGTAATAAATTAGGTTTAATATTTTCTAGTACTAACATTATTGACAGCTCCCGAAACTGGTCTAT
>NW_022720917.1:119019-122923 GCF_011630105.1 Anneissia japonica | reverse complement strand
GAAACTGGTCTATCCTATTGTTTAAAGAAGCGTTCGCTATACGTAGACTACACCCTTTGCTTAACAATGGGCTCAGAGCTTCAAAAGAGCTTTCTTTGTTTTTGTAGGTATCTTTGATCATTTGAATAAGAATGCTTTGATCTCTTGTTTAAATCACTGCTATGTCACCTACTAGAGGTAATGTTTTGATTGGTTAAACACTTTTGGTACTAATGCATATAAGCTTGCTAATATGGATAATTTTTCATTCCTGATGATGACATAATTAATGTCGAAATATTGAATCCCAACACGATGGCGTGTATTTCAATACTTGGAGTATGTATTATACTTTCTTATCTAAGATTAATCAGTGGACCTTTCGGTATATGATTTATGATATCTGTTTTCTATAGAAAGTAATATGAAACCCATAACATATCAGTTCAGGCATTCATTTATCTGTCTGTGGAAAATATAACATATGAATCATAAAAATTAAAAAGAATTCAAATAAAATAAAAATATGTAAAAAACATCTACACTAAATCAAAATGGAATATTCACTGCCTGTTGGATCCCAGTTTTAGTATTGCAGGGGTTGTTCTGAAGGCTTTACAGTATAACCAATCCCCGTATTTCTGATAGATCGCTGAATAAAATGTAAATATTTAAGATTTTATATTTAGTACATTCTCAAATGTTATGTAAATCTCATATATCCCAAAATTACGTTATATTCATCCACCGCAGTAGAAAGGTTAACTTAATAATTTTGATATGTTTTATGTTGAATAGTTTTTAATGATAGTCCTATTATTCAATCTAATCAGAACATTTGTAAAGCGCCTTTCTTTGCAGATACGAAGCGCTGCACCCCACATATTTAGGCACCTCACAACATTATTATTACAGTCTAATATGACCACAACACAAGGAAGTCCTCTCCATTAACCTCTAACCTACTATACTTTGCGTATATATTTTCTAGAAGTCCACTTGTTAAATTAGTATATAGGCCTAATAATATTTTGAATTTTTTTGAACTTTAACCTAATAACTTTGATATGTAGGCATATATGCTTTATGTTGTTTGTTGAATAGACTTCTTTAATAATAATATTACAGTCTAATATGACCACAACATAAGGAAGTCCACTCTGTAAATGTTTAGCGTAATATTGTACAGAGAATTTCGATTGTTTATCAATATCATCATGTTAGATCCAAATCACGTTTTATGCAAGCACCGACGAGGAAAGATTAAATATATATAATTTCGATATGTACATGTTTTATGTTATGTGTTGATTGGTGTTAGTTAATAATATTACAGTTGAATGGCTTAATGTTAATACTATTACAGTTTAATAGTTTACAATAATATTACAATTTAATGGCCCCGAAACCCGACATGAGGCCCTTGGCGGCCCCCTAGCCCCAATCATCAGTGCACGCGCTTCGCTCGCAACCTGACCATAATGTACGGTATTATTTATTTAATAAAATAATATTTAATTTGTATACAATAAATTTTTTTCACCAAGAGAACAGATAATGTTATAAATATTGTATATACATGGAGGCTTCATGATCAAAAGTTCTTGCCAGGATTTGGTATGTTGGCCCTTGGCACGGCTGGGATGCTGGGCCGCGGTTTGGTGCCTGGAATCGTAATTAGGCCGTGAAGTAAAAAGTTTGCGGAACGCTGTTTATAATGCTATGCAATAGAAAGTTACCATTTACCTATTCGCTATACTGTAATACTACTCCACAAACTTATTAGGCCTAGCTATTTTAAGTTACTGCGCGGTACATTGATTTTACATGTTGATATATCATTCAAGAAGAGAATACATCTTATAGATCTCTGGCAGTATACTCACGTGCAATATTAGTGCTATATCAAAATGGTGACGTTGGATTCAGATAGAATGTCTAACCTCAGCACCACCATGGTTAAATGTTAATATCCAATTGATATTACAAAATTAGTCTAATTAATTTTTATGATGATGATGGTCAGAAAATATTGAAATTCATCTATATACTGTCTCTTATACACACACCATGTCTTTTCTCCTGTCTCTTATACGCATCTAGATGTGTATAAGAGACAGATATATATCTGACCACGTCACAACTGGTAAAGGCGTTTTATTTGATTATGTAAACATATATGTTTCTATGGTGGTCATCTTTAATTTGGCTGCAAAATCACCTTCACCTAAAATGGACGTCATAACGATGTCTGATGAAATAGTTAATATATCATATGGTATTTAACATAAAATGACCTTGAATGACCTTAACTGACCTATATATTATCCTAATGACATCTATATATTTATATATAGATGGTCATATGTATATTTTCTTGACCACAAAAACATAGTGTTAAATATCAGAATTCTAATTTGAAGTGATTTTAAAAGCTAAGATTAATAAATATAGTTTTTGCAAGGCAGCCATTTTGAAATTAAAGATGGCTGCCAAAATTACCCTGAATTAAGTACTGTAGTTTCTAGTAAAAAATGAATTTCAAGAGCTTCAATATGATTCAGATGTAAAAACATGGCAGTTAGGTAATTATTAAGATGCCATACAATATTTGACCTGAAATGACATGGAATGACCTTGAATGACCTTAAATTAATGACCTTAAATGAAGAATCTGGTCAGATTATTTAGTTAATGACCTTAAGTTATAATTACCTTAAATGAAGAATCTTGCCAGGTCAAAAATGGCATGCTAGTATTCCTTGGCCATTTAGACACTATAATTATAATTCCAAGTTAGAAGAGGAAATAATACCGTGGATAATAAGGTTTTATAAGGTGGCCATTTTGAAATCTAAGATGGCTGCCATAATGACCTCCGATAAAATTGTTTCTATCAAAAATTGAATTCTATGACCATAGGGAGCATGTAAAAAGTTGGTGTTTTTGTCCAAAACGTCCATATAGCACTATAGCTGCTTGGCGTATTATGCATACACCACTATATACTAAATACTATATACTAAATATGTCGTCGTATTTGTGGCAGCCATCTTGAAATCAATGATACCCACATCAAATAAGTGTATCTGTATGCATCAGAACAACGTTAGGATTTGTAAATATATTTTAGGAAAAAAAATATGCTGAAATATGTTGAAAAGATCAAGTTTTTTTTCCAATTTTTGGTTAAAATTAACCATTTTGAAAATAAACCCCACTTCCCCTATGTAGATTTTTCTAGACTTTTTATATGTTCATACAGGGAACTTAAGAAAATGCACTGTGCAAACAGAAATTTTTTCAACCCTAAGATGTATTTTTCTTGTACTATCGACGTTGAGATTGGTCAGTTGATTGACCTAATTTCAACGTCTATTCAACGTCGATACAGGGTAGCAATGTGGCGTTGATTCCACGTTGAACACTGACGTTGAATCGACGTTGAAACTATGTCATTCACTAAACAACCTAAATTCAACTCCTATTCGACGTCGATTCTTGTCGTTGATACAACGAAATGATGTGACGTTGGTTCCACGTTTTACACAGACTTTGAATCAACGTTAAAATATTAGGTCAGTCGATTTAACGACCGGAATTCAACGTATATTCAACGTCGATTCTGTTCGTCGATACAACGTCGCACTGTGGCGTTGATTCAACGTTGAACACTGACGTTGAATCGACGTTGATACTATGTCAGTCACTGAACAACCAAATGTAACTCCTATTCCATGGGCGGCGGAACCGGGGGGGCCGGGGGCCCGGCCCCCCCCCACTTTTTGGCGAAAAATATATAATGTCTGGAGAACTTTGTATGATCGGAAATGCAAAAAAAGAAGGAGGGAAGAAGGAGAAGGATGGGAAAGAGAATGTTTATCCAGTACCCGACCGAGTTACATTTTCTCGCAATTCACATTGG
>NW_022720917.1:118516-118898 GCF_011630105.1 Anneissia japonica | reverse complement strand
TTTTTTTTTTTTTTGCTATTAGAAAATTAGAATTTTGAAGAACATAAAGTTCATTAAAACACACTTCAAATGTCGGGAAAGCTCAATTCCCGCCATCTAGGAATTAAAATTTTCCCGGGGGAGAACCCCCGGACCACCCTTTCTTTTTGGAATTTATCGATTCATGGAAAAAAATTACGCATGCAACTACTCATTTGTTTTTGTATGTATACACACATAAAATAAAAAAATGAGAAAAATTTACCTGACCTTTTTTAAAGAGGGGAAAACCTTGAATTTTGAAGAACTTTAAAAGTCATTAAAAGACATTTCAGAAGTCAGGTAAGCTCAACTCCTGCCATCTAGAAATCGAAATTTTTCCGGGGAACCCGGACCCTTTATC
>NW_022720917.1:105925-117182 GCF_011630105.1 Anneissia japonica | reverse complement strand
TTTTTTGCTATTAGAAAATTAGAATTTTGAAGAACATAAAATTCATTAAAACACACTTCAAATGTCGGGAAAGCTCAATTTCCGCCATCTAGGAATTAAAATTTTCCCGGGGGAGAACCCCCGGACCACACTTTCTTTTTGGGATTTATCGATTCATGGGAAAAAAATTACGCATGCAACTACTCATTTGTTTATGTATGTATACACACATAAAATAAAAAATGAGAAAAATTTACCTGACCTTTTTAAAGAGGGGAAAACCTTGAATTTTGAAGAACTTTAAAAGTCATTGAAAGACATTTCAGAAGTCAGGTAAGCTCATCTCCTGCCATCTAGAAATCGAAATTTTTCCGGGGAACCCGGACCCTTTATCTTTGGAGTTCATTGATTAATTGAATCATTTTCAAGGGGTGGGTGGGGGAACCTTGAATTTTTAAGAATTTAAAAGTCATTAAAAGACACCACAAAAGTCGGGGAAAGCTCATTTCCCGCCATCTAGGAATCAAAATTTTCCCGGGGAAGAACCACAGGACCTCCCCACCCCCACTCGCTTTCTTTTTGGGATTTATCGATTCATAGAAAAACTACGCATGCAACTTACTCAGTCTTTTTTTTATGTATGCATACACACATAAGGCCTATTTACTGTAATAACAATGGGAAAAAATTATCTGAAAGTTTTCAAGAGTGGAAAACCTTGAATTTTGAAGAACTTAATTACTTTTAAGTTCTTCAAAATTCAAGGTTTTCGATTCTTGAAAATGGTCTGGTAATTTTTTCCCATTGTTATTACAGTAAATAGGGCTTATGTGTGTATACATACATAACAATTTAAAAAAAAAATGAGTAGTTGCATACGAATTTTCCATGAATCGATGAATCCCAAAAAGAAGGGGGGTCCGGGGGTTCTTCCCCAGGAAAATTTTGATTCCTAGAAGGCGGGAAATGAGCTTTCCCGACTTCTGAGGTGTCTTTTAAATTAAAGTCATTAAAAAATACTTCAGAAGTCGGGAAATCTCATTGTTCACCATTTAGAAATCAACATTTTCCCGGGAAGAACTCGAACATCCCTTTCCCTGGGTTCATTGATTCATTATAATAATTTTCAAGAGGGGAACACCTTGAATTTTGAAGAACAAAAAAGTAATTAAAAGACACCTCAGAAGTCGGGAAAGCTCATTTCCCGCCATCTACAAATCGAAATTTTCCCTGGGGAGGAATGTTGACCCCACCACCTAGATTTGATTCCAGATCTGCATGATTCATATTCCCATTCATCTTATAAACAGTGGCGTAACAGGTGGGGGCAGGGGCAGACTGTTCCCCCCCCCCACTGACGGTTTTTACCGGGCTGACCAAGCCGTCGTACCGGGCTGGCTGGGTAAGAAGAGAAGAAAAAGGGGAGAGGGAGGGAAAGAGAAAGAAGGGGAAAGAAAGAGAAAGGAAAAGAGAAGAGAAAAATAAAGACAAGAATAAAAAGGAAGATATAATGAACAGATATCACAATACCCCTGCCTGCAACCCATTCTCCACTTCAAAAAGTGTCCATAGCGCATTTGATCTAAGCCGCCAGGTATTCTCCGCATTTTTCGCGCGCTTCGCGCGCATTTTTATGTTAAAGCTTGTGCTTGCTCACCTTTGCCTTCTAAGGTATAACACATAGTCCCAAACTCAAGAAAGAAAATTTAAGATAGATCGTTTAACCTATTAAAAAAGGGCCTCAATGTGTAATGATGTTGAAAGAATATGTTTGTAATAAATAAAGCCATAAGGAAAATACTTATATTCAGTTTTAAAAAAACGAGTGTGGCAATATATAACATAAGAGCATTTCTTGTTGAGGTAGGCCAATTTCCTCTAAAAATTGCACAATTAGGGAGTTTTGATCAATTCCGACGAAACTAGAATTAAAAGCACAAAAAAAATTTTCGCGCGCTTCACGCGCATTTGTTACGGTTGAAGCTTGTGCTTGCCCTCCTTTGCCTTCTAAGTTATTTAAAAACATAATAGTCTCAAAACTTGAGAAAGAAAATTTAAAATAGATCGTTTTACCTAAAAGAAGGGCCTCAATGTGTAATGATGGTGAAAGAATAGGCCTATGAATTGTAATAAATAAAACCATGATAAAAATGCTTATATTTAGTTCCAAACACACGTGTGTGCCCTATATTAATATTAAAATAAGCCATGCCGTATTGTTTTCTATATGGGGGGGGGGGGCTATCACACCAAGTCATAAATTACTAACCGGGAAAATTATTACCTTTGCCCCCCCCCCCAGGACCCAAGACCCCTGTTACTGGCCTGCTTATAAGTGGGGCCCCCCCACTTTGAAAAACGTTCCGCCGGCCCTGTATTCAACGTGGATTTTCGTCGTTGATACAACGTCATGATGTGAGGTTTGTTCCACGTTTTACACTGACGTTCAATCAACGTTAAAATTAGGTCAGTCGATTCAACAACCGGAATTTAACGTCTATTCAACGTCGACTCACGATGAAGATGCAACGTCGCAATGTTCAACAAACTGAATTAACGTGTTTTTTCAGCGGCACGAACTTTTTATGAGAGCGTATGCGCTCCACCCCTTCCCATTCCATATTCCGCACCCCAAGATGCATCATCGACGTGAATTCAACGTATAGCCCATTCAACGTAAATCTGTTTACGTCGTAGAGTACAGTATTCACGCAATTAATTTTTAGGTAGCGCGCGCGCGTTATCCGTGATTAAATTTTAGCGCCTAAACTTGTTTGTTCAGCGTTTTCACCACCGCTGCGCAATGTACTGAGGACGTGAGTTCAGGCACAGGATTCGAGATGAAAGAATCTAGCTAGGCCTAGGTTAGGCCAATCATTTCGCTATTTTAATTACCTATATTAAATTAGCGGTAAGTAACGTCTTAGCATAAGCTTTGTTTATTTAGGGGCCTAGATCCTCTCAATCAAGGCAGGAGAGAAAGTGAATTTCTTGTTTCATTTACTGTTTTAGTGGGCGGTCTACTAGGCCTAGCCTAGTAGTAGATGTAGTAGCGAGAGAGGAACCTTTGTTTTAACTATATATTTTTAGCTTAGCTAGCCTAGTTTTTTTTTGTTTTTTCCTTTTCTGGCAAAGTCACATTTATTCAATAATACATAATACAGAAATTCATCTTCAAAATAAAAGAAAAACAGCTAGCCTAGTTGTTTGTAAACTAGCCTATGCCAGGGCAAAGACGTACAGCACTGCACTATCCTAGGTAGGAAGGAGGCCTGTTATTATTCATTAATTGAAAACAGTTAATCCTTTCGCCGGTAGTGGGCCTGAACCACAATATATATTTTTCTTTTAACCTTATGTTAATCTGCAAATGAGCAAGCAATATGCCTAGGCCTAACCTAAATCAACCCGACGTTGATGTACAGTTAAATACATAAATATTATTTAAATATCCATGAAAATATGCTCACGGGTTGGCCTAGGCATATAGGCCTATAGAGATTTACTTTGGAATTTCAATTTATTTTTTTCGCACAATATTTGTTTAATTGATATTTTTATTTTCTCACAAAAAACAAATTGAAAAAATATACACAGATTAGACTTGACTAAAATAAATAAATAAAAGATACTGTACATCATATAAATGGAAAATAAACTTCATATAGGCCTATTAACGTCATTATAATCAATAAGATTTTATACTTCTAAAACTTTATAATTCATTCCATTTTTTAGTCAATTATAGGAAAATAATCAAGAGATTTAAGTATTGATGATGCTGCTTATGATGACATAGTTTACCTGAATGAACCTATGTGATGATTTACCTGATTATATAATTGTATTCAAAGGTTAATTTTATATTTTCAGCAATAAACAACGGTACCAAAATCGACTCTCTGGCTCTAGTCAAGTACCTTAAATTCGCCTGGTATCGTACTCCAACAACTGGTAATTAAATAATGACTTTATAAATTCACCATGGTGAATACAAATAGAAGAATAAGGAAAATTTATATATTGACAATTTCATAATACCTTAATTATATTATTCAATGCTCATATAATAACATGAACATGTTTAGATTCCTATACTAAAAAATTGAAAATAACGTGAAATAATGTTAAAATAATGTAATAATGAAAAAATAACCTGATACTGCTAAGATTTTCCTTTTCCTTGTAAATTACCAGATAATAGAAATAATAAAATTATTTAAGTGAAATTACCATTACATTAGTTTTTATTATTATATTTGTTATAGTTTGTAATGTATATTTTAATGATATTAATCGCAATATAATATAATTTGTAATAATTATCATAAAGCATATTCATTATATTGTGAATAAATATCAATAATATAAGATTGTGTTAAGCTTACGATGATCAATATTACAAATATTTTTAATTGTTTTAATACAAAAACGCAAATAATCTTCGTGGTCGATTCAACGTTAATATTTGAATCTAAAGTTAAACTTTGAATATAAGTTGCTCAATCAACTTATCTAATTTTAACGTTGATTCAACTTCAATGTATAACGTTAAACCAACATCACAAAACCACGTTGTATTGAGGGCGAGAATCGACGTTGGATAGACGTTTACTTTACATAACTGACCGACATAATTTCTACGTCGATTAAGTCCGTGTAGAAAGTTGATTCAACGTCACATCATGATGTTCTATTGACGACCAGAATCGACGTTGAAGTAGACATTGAATTCATGTCAGTGGATTAAACAACCTAAAGTAAAGCAATTTTTCAACTTCGATTCGTTTAACTACATAATCCTACGTATATTCAACGTCGATTCTCCTCCTCAGTACGTCGTGATGTGACATTGATTCAAAGTTGTACACAGACGTTGAATCAACGTTGATAGCAGGTCAATTGATTGAACAACCAGAAGTAAACATCTATTCAACGACGTTTACGTCGTGATATGTGATAACGTCAGTGTTTTTTTTCCCCTTTGGTTTGTTTAGAGATGCTTTTAGGCGATAGCCTAATTCATTATTAAACTATAATTGTTATAATATTTTAGTACAGTGATCTATATCTTAGGTGATTTATATTCCAGTCTATCCTCTCCCAACAAACCTTTCCTTTAACAAACATGCATTTTTTCTAGCACACTCGCCCCTAACAAACTCGCTCCCAAATAAAGTCACCATTTTAGGTTTCGTCATATTAGACAGGATGTGATAATTATAATTATGAAGATTAAGTTTAATTATTATTTCTATTTCGGTATGTTATATTAAGCCCTTGTAACACCGTATTCTGGTTTTTTTTTAATGCTTATATAGTTTAGGAAATACTGTATATATTATTATATTCCGTTTTAATTTAAGGCATATTTTATATTTCTGTAGATTCCGTTTGTCTATAGGCGCAAATAGATTTTGTTATTTTTATGCTTATATCATATTGTATATATTATTACATTCCGTTTTAATAGCTCTATTAGGTGTATTATAATTGAAGGCATATTTCATATTACTAGATTCCGTTTTGTCTAGGCGCATATCGATTTTGTTATTTTATGCTTACATATAGTTGAAGAAATACTGTATATATTATTTATATTCCGTTTTAAAAGCTTTATATAGGCCTATCATAATTTAAGGCATATTTCATATTACTGTAGATTCCGATAGGTGCATATTAATTTTGTTAGGTTTTAAGACCTACATATTCAATATTACAATTCAAATTTGTTAGTAGGCCTACACCAATACAGTATATTTTTACGTATCTATTCATAGATTCCATTTTGGTAGGCCTATTTATTTTTATATAAATATTATATACTCCTTTAAGTCTCGATTTCGTTTTTTAAGTCAGATTCTCAGGTGAGTTATACCCTCCCCTCCGACTACACCATTGAATGTTAGTTGGGGGCAGGTTTATTAGGAGGCGAGTTTATAGGGTTAAGTTTGTGCTGGAGGCGAGATTGTTTGCGGGTGAGATTCAAATTTACAGTAGGCCTACGGTATGCGACTTTGTATAAGTAAAGGGTAAAAAATCTTAAAGGAAAATTTCCAAGGGAAAGGTTTGCTAAGGGCGAGTTGACTTAAATTTTTCATTTTCTAAGCTGGTAACTTCAAATTATGCAAATTAGTCAGTTCCATTTTGTTTTATTTTATTTTTCAGATTGGACTAAATATATCTTTCCATTCGTCGTTAAACTTGCAAAAAATTTAACGTGAATACAACGACGTATACGTCGTGATGTGATGTTGATTTAACGTCAGTGTTTTTTTTTCTTTGATTTGTTTATAGATCATTTTAAGCGATAGTCTAATTCATTATTAAACTACGAATATGTTTAATTGTTATAATATTTTAGTACAATGATTTATATTTTAGGTGATTTATATTCCACTCTCTATCCTCTCCCAAGAAACTTTTCCTTTAACAAAGATGCCTTCTTTCTAGCACACTTGCCCCTAACAAACTCGCTCCCAAATAGAGTCACCGTTTTAGGTTTCGTAGTATTAGACAGGATGTGATAATTATATTTATCAAGATTCCGTTTCATTGTTATTTCTATTTCAGTATGTTATATTAAACCCTTATAACACCGTATTCTGGTTTTTTTTAATGATTATATATACTTTGAAGAAATACTGTATATATTATTACATTCCGTTTTAATAGTTTTATATAGGCCTATCATAATTTAAGGCATATTTCATATTACTGTATATTCCATTTTGTCTATAGGCGCATATTGATTTTGTTAGGTTTTAAGACATACCGTGTTCAATATTACAACTTAAATTTGCTAGTAGGCCTATACCGATACAGTATATTTACGTATTTATTCATAGATTCCATTGTTAGGCCTATTTATTTTTATATAAATATTATATACTCCTTTACGTATTCGATTTCGTTTTTTAGTCAGATTCTTTTCTTCATTTTCTGGTGGGTTAGACCCTCCAACAACTCCATTAAATGTTAGTTTGGGCACTTTTATTAGGAGGCGAGCTTATAGGGTTAAGTTTGTGCCGGAGGCGAGATTGTTTGCGGGTGAGATTCAAATTTACAGTAGGCCTACGGTATGCGACTTTGTATAAGTAAAGGGTAAAATATCTTGCAGGAAAATTTTCAAGGGAAAGGTTTGCTAAGGGCGAGTTGACTGGTGGTATTCCGTTACATTATACATAAAGTTTATATTTATATGGATTTCACAAAGTAATACATAACTTCAGCAATTTTCACAATATCGTTATGATGCTTATGATATTAAAATATTTAATTAGCTTTTATTTAATAAGGTTACTATGCCATACGTTTTTAAAATGGTAAGGCATTTGGTAAAATTCTTGATTTCTATTCGATGTACAGGTATGTCAAACAGAACAAGGTCTAATAATTGATGGGGATATTTTTTTTATATTAATAAGCTTAATTCAAACTTATTAACTTATGTTGCCAAATTAATTATGGACTTAAATTTTTCATTTGCAAATTAGTCAGTTCCATTTTGTTTCATTTTATTTTCCAGGTTGGACTAAATATATCTTACCATTCGTCGTTAAACTTGTAAATTTTAACGTGAATACAGGCATAACAAACACCCGAATCAATTCAAAATTTCATAATTTCCACTTAATATTTTTATAAACTGAGTGTATAATGGGTTGGGTAAGATCTATTAAATTTTTTTAAAATTAAGATATTTCTGGACATGGTTGTCAAGTATTACAGGCATTTTTTTTTTTTTTTTAATCATACGTGGAACACAATGAATTATAAAGTACAATGGTATAGTACTTTCATATAATTTTAATGGTGGCATTTTATTTCTTTTAAGACATAGATAGTAAAAGTTTAGTAGCCTGAATGGACACTTGAAAAAGTCTAGACATTGTCTATGTATTATTTTATGCTTCTGAATAAATATGTTTAAACTGCAGAATCTGGTAATAAGTTTGTTTTTGTTGCTCACTTTTTTTTAATATGACATTAATTTAACAATATTTGACGTCGATTCACCTTTCAAATCCAACGTTTATCCAACCCCTTGTCGACGTCGGTACCTGACGATGTTTCAACGTTGATATTTGACGTCGATTCACCTTTCAGAGATAGTCCAAGAATTTGATTACGAATCAAGATTATGATCCCACAGCAAACATCATCACTCTTATAAAATATTGTAAAACAATGTGTCTAGACTCTAAGCTTAGGCTTTATTATTGGGATCAATCATACTGGTAAAGCGACCCTCCAAAGCTGACAAACGACTCTTACACTGCTGACGCGTCCCTCAGAAATTAATCGCCCAGGTAATTTATCAATTGCTTCAAACTCGGCGGAAATTAGTTTTTGGCCCGTGAGATCAACTCTAAACAATGTTTTGCCCCTTCGAACAAATTAATTAAGAACCAGGGTCGTAGAGCATTGTGATAACTCCTAAAGAGGAGAGACACTTGTTATCGGAAAAAAAGAACATGGATTTCAGCATGACAACAAAAGGACGCCATAATTTTGATTCATAATTAAATTCTTGTTATGATATCGTATATTATGTATAAGCATACAATATAAATAGATCTATAATTTATAAACAAAAATTACAAAATTGTGGGAAATAGTTAGGCCTATATACAATTTTTTATTTACCATTTTATTCATTTAATCATACATTACATTCAAAATTAAAATAAACAAAAACAATTAAATAAGTGCCCTTCTTTTCAATACATAGAGTAGTATACATATAACAAAATTAAACCTTTTTATAAATTCTTTTACTAGTGAAAATATAATATTGTATCTCATATTCAAAACTTGTTGTACCATTACGTTAGGTGAACTATTTATATACCAGAAGCCAGGGTAAGGCCATGACTTGAACCATTTAAATATTCATTATTTATTTGAAGCTTTAAAAAAGAACATACAGTGAAGACCAAAATGAAAAGAATTTCTCTTGATTACAGCCGGAAATATATATATATATATATATATATATATATATATATATATATATCTTGTAATATCATAGTATCTAACAATTTCTCTCTTTATGTTTGTTATATATGGCAATATACTTAATGTTTACTATTTCTATAGATAATTTTCTTTACTACCGGTAACATTAGCCTATATTCTATTAAACGTTCAGTTTGTTGTGTTTATGAGGGTCCATTGATTCAATGAATTAATTAATTGTTCATACTTAATATTGAATTTGAAGTAACTTTCTTCGGGTTCTAATTAAGCTTGCTTTACGAAAGTCATTTTCAATTACAATTCAATTTTTATCGCAGTGCGCGATGTATTCGCGGTGACGAAAAAAATGAGGATTTTTTTTTTGCACACGAACCTAAAAAAATCACGCTAGAGAATAGGCAAATGACATTGGGAGTTACGGTAATGACGTCACGATTTATACAGTTATTATTTTTTCCATTCATTCCAAGTATTATCATTTCCTTTGAAAATTGTAATTGTATTTGAAGGGTTTTATTTATCTAACTTATCACATTATATTGGAATGATATAAATTGTAAAGTTTGAAAACAAAAGGATGCTGCCCTAATCTTTATTCATAATCAAATTCTTGATATAATATCTCATATAATATATATCAATTAAATAAATATACAGTACTTTAGAAGGTGAATCGGGAATTTTGTATCATAACCATATAAAATTCATTATGCTATAATGCATTACTATAATTTATTTTAACTTAACATTAAACATTTTGTTCTACCTTACAATCAGGTTCCGGGGTTGGAAATGCCTTTGAAACCACTAAATTGTTAAAATTTCGAAACCTTTTAATCGAAGCTCGACCACGCCCATATTGCTTTCGTCGGGGAAATCTGACCCCTCGTCGGGGGCATCGGCCTCGGGCCCCTCGTCGGGAAAATCCTGACGCCACCCCTGGTATTAGGGGTGGCGCCAGAGGGGGCTGGGGGCTATAGCCCCCCGTCGGGGAAGCATATCCCCCCGTCGGGGAAGACGATAAATTTTGTCGGGGAACAAACAAATAAAAAAAATATTTACATGTAATATTCGTTTAGCCAACATATCGTTTGTGTTAACTTTTCATCACAACAACGACCACAATAACAACAATAATAATAATAATAATAATAATAATAATAATAATAATAATAATAATAATAATAATTCAATGAGACTAATTAAAAATAATTTGCGTTCTGTTATGACAAATGCTCATTTAGATAGCCTCATGGAATACATCGTGATAGGTGAAGCAACCTCGACCATGACAACGTGGTTGACAGATTTCATGCAAAATTTCCAAAATATAGAATTTCACTTTCAAGAATGAGGATTTGAAAATAAATTAGATGGTTACATTGTATCCTCTTTGTTTCTTGCTTTATTCAAAATGTTTTGGTTTTGGAAGCTGATGTCAACATTAGAAAGCATAGCCAACATGAAGTCATATTATAGTAACTCGATGCCTATCAAATAAGTAATAAAAATTCGCCATAATTCATCAAATATCCCCACTGGGGGACATATGCGGCCCCTGGCCCCAGCCAAGTGAGACTCGATTCGCTCCACTAGCTCCCCCGTCGGGCAGGTGCTGGCGCCACCCCTGCCTGGTATGTGCACCGTTGATTGATGATGGCTGATGGGTAAATGAGGAAATTGATATTCTGGTTGTGGAGTATTGATCTGAACTGTTGGCTGTGACGACAGTGATGTTGATGTTACCAGGATAATGGGTCTTTTATTGATTGCCGTTTTTATTAGCCTTTCTGTATATATACTGTCAAGAGATCGCCAGGGTATGCCTCAGATGTTTTACTTAGGTTTACGTAGGCCTAGGTAACATAATGTATGCAGGACTAAAGTCCTCTTTATCCAGATCCAAACTGGTTAACTCTGGAATTTTGTATTTTCGCCTTGTAGTCGAACCTCACTGGTTCGTTGATCCTTCCAGTACTTGTCTAATCCACTGTTTATGTTTAACTATTTGTCTTAACTTTCATTTATATAATGTATTAAAACAACCATTATACCAAATATTGACATAATTGTTAAGTTTAGGCATATAAATCTGTTTTGGACTTTCTATCTAATACCGGTACGGTATTTATTTCTGTATTTTTCTACCAGTTCTTTCAAAACCCATTACAGCTGTCCCGCCCAAACCCCGAATTGTCGC
Organism: Anneissia japonica; assembly: GCF_011630105.1. Classification (NCBI taxonomy): domain Eukaryota; kingdom Metazoa; phylum Echinodermata; class Crinoidea; order Comatulida; family Comatulidae; genus Anneissia; species Anneissia japonica. The sequence continues at coordinate 106,021 of NW_022720917.1, read as the reverse complement.
GCTTTTCAACTTTATAAATTAATAAAAAATAATCACGATAATACCAAGAATAAACTCCCGGAGGATACTCTGAAATATATGGCCCTTGATTTATTA
>NW_022720917.1:98799-105092 GCF_011630105.1 Anneissia japonica | reverse complement strand
AAATCATCATATTGATAAAATGAAGATCATGTATTCTCTTCAAGAGAATGCATGTTTTTCGATTTAAATACAGCAAGATAATTCTGAATGATATCAATTAATGTCATCACTATTTAGGTTATTAGTATGGTAATCTATGAAAATTTTTCTCCTCGTATAACTGGCAGAGCTAAACAGAACATGCAGTACATTTTTGTTACGTGTACGGCCCGGCACATCAAAATTAAATAAATTAAAAGTGAACAACCCTAAACAGAATTTAAAACATTATATAAAATTACCATATCAAAGACTTTCCTGCGGTTACTAATAGAATGGATCGAAATAGGAAAATGAGGACATGCATGTGATAAACTGTTTCAGAAACTTGAACTACATAGACCTGACTTGAAGAAATTGAATTAAAAATTAAGTAACAATATTCAAGGTTAGGGCCAACAATTGCTTTGTACAGCCCTACCATTATTCATGAACCGACAATTTCTCCAAATCAGACCTATCATTCTATTAGCCTTTGAAACAACGTAATTAATATGAGACACAAAATTTAATTTGCTATCAATATAAATGCATAAATCTTTGTGAACGAAAATTAAATCAAGATCCTGTCCATTCAAATTATAAGTAAACAAGTATGTCTTTTCTTAAGTGTTATGGACAAATATTTGCATTTATTGACATTCAGTCCATTCGGACCATTCGACAAGGCTGTCCAGATCCTCCTGAAATGAAAATGCATCCTTTGGAGTGGTTATAACTTTAAATAATTTAAGATCGTGAGCATATAATAAATACTTTGAGAAATTAAAACTTAAAAGAAAGATCATTGATATATAAATTAAATAAAAGGGGGCCTTGTGGCACACCCGAAGGCACAGAAAGCCAAGAAGACGACTCTCCAGCAATCACAACTCGCTAATGCCTGTCAGTTAAATAATCTTTAATCCAACCCAGGAGTGAACCAGAAAGAACAAATTCTGAAAGTTTATAAATAAGTAGAGTTTTTGGCAGTTTCTAACTCTACCTTTAATTGTGCTACACAATATTAGAACATTGTATTAATTAAATTTCTTACAATTTTTTTTTTACAGTACCTTAATGATAAACCACAGCCCAAAACTAGTGATAGACAGCACGTTCTATATTATCTTATATATTATCGGCAGAATCGAAATAGGACCATAATGACTTGGTTTGTATTATCACCATTCTTAAAATGGGCTTTACTTCAGCAGTTTTAAAATTTGTTGGAAAATGATATGTAGTAAACGAAAATGTCCAAATAATACTCATTGTCCATATCTCAACAATAGGATTAGGCCTACAGATAGAAAATGATTCGCCACGAACATACAACATTAAGCAATAGCGAATCCTGGAATTGTAAATATAAACCACCTCACCCCCAACCATGAAATAATCCTAATAATAATAATAAATTTTGTTATATATAGGCCTATATGTCACTTCTAGATGGCCTCAAAATGGCACTGTCAGGCTTAACATTTGAAGGTAATTTTCTTTTATCCCCATCCCACATTAATTTAATTTTTAATTTGTAAAACTTAGGTCGACTTATGGTTGATATTCCACCAATAAGATTATTGATAGAAGATGATTCGCCAAATTACGACATTTTGGATCTTGCAATTCGACATAGACTAGAGGGGAGGAGTATACGGACAATAAATTTGACAGATAGGGGATTTACGCTACCTATGTTTATGGCACTTGTAGATGGCGGGAAATGACACTGTCAGACCCAATTTTGAATGTAATATTCTGTTATCCACCATTTACTTTAATTTTGTTAAACTTAGGGCTCCCTCCTGATTTTTAAAATTTTTAATTATTCAATATCCAGATAAAAGAGATACAAAAGAAAATATGGAAACAATCTCCTCATTTCTTGGAGCTGTAATTTTCGCTTACTCTACCTCTAAACGCTCCGAGAATTCACTCCCAAATGTGTTTTTTTCCCCCGCAAACCCGATGCTCTGCGCGTCTTAAACTGCGGTGGTGGACCTTTCCTACCATTCGACACTATTTCTACCCCTCCTGTTATACTCCTACACTTTTGGAGTCTTTAGGATGTCGGCTTTACCCACCAGACCCAGAACCAGATGTACATTACCTGAGGATTGCCACTATTAAGTGGCTCTCTTATACTAAACATCTTTACATAGAGAATACATAAAAAATTAGTTTAAAAGATTCTAATAAGATAACCAATACAATATTGGAATTAAAATATAATGCCAATTAAAAAAATTTACAGTGAACGAAGTCATGCCTGTCAAAGGCATTTTATTATTGTCAAGGCATGATCACACTATTGTAAGGAAGAAAAAGTAATGGAATCATGAAAAAGTTGTTCTAATAATCTAGCGGACCCCCACATATTTAGCGCAATCCTGCGTACCCCTTTGACTTGGCGGACCCCCAATTATTTTTCGCGAATTCCAGGTTGGAAACACTGATTTATAATATGTGTAATGGTTGGGGAAATAATTTGTGCAGCAATTTAAAAAAAAACGTATGGTGGTAAATTGTCATAGCCAGTTTCTATGTTTGTAGGGAGATTGCTTAGATAGTTAAGAACAAATTTACATGATACAGGTTCAAAATTAAAGACAATCCTGTGAGGGGACTTTTTGTTTTAATCTATGTAATTTTTCGGCTATCTATATCTGCTGCAAGGTTAGGGCCAATGCTCGAAAAATAATTATTTATCACATTGGTAATTTCTTTGGTATTAGTAGAAATGTTACCAGAATCAGAAATGTTTTGTATATGCGGATTATTCTTGTGTGTGAGGGATGTCTTATGGAATTTAAAGTTTTTTTTCACATTGTTTTTATTTTCATAATACTATCTTTGATGAAATCTGCCTTAATTTTTGAAATTAACTTATATTTTTCGACATTTACGGTATTTTTCCCATATTGTTTGGTCACATAATCTCTTTAATTTATCTCGGTTTTGCATCATTTCAATAATATCCTTACCAAGCCAGGGAGCTAAATTCGTTCGTATTCTATACTTCATAATAGGAAAATGCTTATCAAGGGCCTATGTTTTTAAGGTAAGTTTCAAGCAGTTGAGCAATTACCTCCACATTACCACTATGTTTACTCATAGGCCTATGTATATTTTGACGATCAGAAACATAAGCATTTTCATTACCATTTTAAAAATGTCTTACAATTTTGTACTTGTGCTTCTGTTTTTTAAATGTTTTGAGTTATGCTTGTTCCAACAATATGGCGTATAAACTAATATGAATAACGCCTTTAGAGGCTTTAGTAAAGAACATCACATCAATGAGCGTAGAGCTACCTTCGGTCAAGGGCGCAGTTCTCTTTTGAAAGGTGTATGTGGGGGAGGGGACACATTCCGTGAGACCAAACCCACCTCAACCCCACCATGGTTGGGGCTGAGGAAATAGTACCTCTAGATGATGGACGGAAATAACACTCTTTCATAGTAAAATTCATCATCATCTCATCACCGTTTTAGTCAAAATGAAGCGCCAACAAATTTCTCATATTTTATCTAGAATTTTCGGCAGTCATAGATATCTAAATACGGTAATCTGTGTGATGTACCTTAGAAAATAAAAATTTAAAACGAAATTTTTGTGTTCTAGACGCCCGAAAATAACCTCTGAGGCGGTTTGGGCAATAAAGTTTTTCTTCTCTTTTTTGACCTTCAAAAAGTGGTGGGGGGGGGGGGGGAGCCGGCCCCTAAATCCGCCTCTGTTGGTGGGTCTAAACACTGCCGTGAGAGTTATCAGACTCTGTAAGCAGTAATTATCAGCTTAAGATCAAGGAGGCCCTCTACATTAGTTGGGAACAACCTAACTTAAACAAGTAGCTAACACATTTTAATATTACCTGAATACTTTAGTTGCCCCATTGGTCCAAACTGCATTACCTTATTCTTTCATTTAACTCCTTAGCTATATATAAGCTTAGTGATTAGCAGTAGCTAATCTCACTTGATAATGATGGTTGAACCATCGAAACATGTCGTGGTTTAAAATTTGTATATTTATTAAATGTTTCTACCACTCTTTTAGGTTCTTTATAATGTAGGAGAGGTCCTGCTTACACTTACCACAACAATTTCTTGTTGTGGTTTCTTTTTCATGTGTAGCAGATGAGGATTTAGAGGGGGGGGGGGGGTTCGCAAAAAGTAGAAACAGTACGAACTACCAATTTCGCTGAAGCGAAAACTCCGATAGAAATGTGAATGCGCATGAGCATGAACGACGCTTTCGATTCGCGCGAATAAATTCGCCTAGTTGAAAACCGGCTCCCTGGAACGCCCTCAGGGGAGAATTCGCGAAGCTAATGGCTATGATCTGTTGGTTATGTAGATGAAAAGGCGGAAAACCGATCTGTGTCTTTCGTTTAAGACGCAACTCAGAGCTGCAATTTGCAGTGTGGGGACGTTTATTATTGAGATTTTCTATTAAATTTATACAGTAAAACATATTAATTTGTTGTGACGTCACTTTTATGACGTGTTCATTGGGTTTGACCATAGAGGAATTAGTCTAAACCAAGGAGGTATTATATTACTACAATATCTCTGTGCCTACAATTCCTCCATGGTTTGAATAGGTGTGTGATTGTTCACAATATAAAAGCCTGTCTCTTATACACATCTTTTCTATGTTTGTAGGGAGATTGCTTAGATAGTTAAGAACAAATTTACATGATACAGGTTCAAAATTAAAGACAATCCTGTGAGGGGACTTTTTGTTTTAATCTATGTAATTTTTCGGCTATCTATATCTGCTGCAAGGTTAGGGCCAATGCTCGAAAAATAATTATTTATCACATTGGTAATTTCTTTGGTATTAGTAGAAATGTTACGAGCATCAGTAATGTTTTGTATATGCTGATTATTCTTGTGTGTGAGGTATGTCTTATGGAATTTAAAGTTTTTTTTAACATTGTTTTTATTTTCATAATACTATCTTTGATGAAATCTGCCTTAATTTTTGAAATTAACTTATTACATACATTTTTCGACATTTACGGTATTTTTCCCATATTGTTTGGTCACATAATCTCTTTAATTTATCTCGGTTTTGCATCATTTCAATAATATCCTTACAAAGCCAGGGAGCTAATTTCGTTCGTATTCTATACTTCATAATAGGAAAATGCTTATCAAGGGCCTATGTCTTTAAGGTAAGTTTCAAGCAGTGGAGCAATTACCTCCACATTACCACTATGTTCACTCATAGGCTTATGTATATTTTGACGATCAGAAACATAAGCATTTTCATTAACATTTTTAAAATGTCTTACAATGTTGTACTTGTGCTTCTGTTTTTTAAATGTTTTGAGTTATGCTTGTTCCAACAATATGGCGTATAAACTAATATGAATAACGCCTTTAGTTTAGAACATCACATCAATGAGCGTAGAGCTATCTTCGGTCAAGGGCGCAGTTCTCTTTTGAAAGGTGTATGTGGGGGAGGGGACACATTCCGTGAGACCAAACCCACCTCAACCCCACCATGGTTGGGGCTTAGGAAATAGTACCTCTAGATGATGGACGGAAATAACACTCTTGCATAGTAAAATTCATCATCATCTCATCACCGTTTTAGTCAAAATGAAGCGCCAACAAATTTCTCCTATTTTATCTAGAATTTTCGGCAGTCATAGATATCTAAATACGGTAATCTGTGTGATGTACCATAGAAAATAAAAATTTAAAACGAAATTTTTGTGTTCTAGACGCCCGAAAATAACCTCTGAGGCGGTTTGGGCAATAAAGTTTTTCTTCTCTTTTTTGACCTTCAAAAAGTGGGGGGGGGGGGGGGAGCCGGCCCCTAAATCCGCCTCTGTTGGTGGGTCTAAACACTGCCGTGAGAGTTATCAGCAAACGGTTGTTTTAGACTCTGTAAGCAGTAATTATCAGCTTAAGATCAAGGAGGCCCTCTACATTAGTTGGGAACAACCTAACTTAAACAAGTAGCTAACACATTTTAATATTACCTGAACACTTTAGTTGCCCCATTGGTCCAAACTGCATTACCTTATTCTTTCATTTAACTCCTTAGCTATATATAAGCTTAGTGATTAGCAGTAGCTAATCTCACTTGATAATGATGGTTGAACCATCGAAACATGTCGTGGTTTAAAATTTGTATATTTATTAAATGTTTCTACCACTCTTTTAGGTTCTTTATAATGTAGGAGAGGTCCTGGTTACACTTACCACAACAATTTCTTGTTGTGGTTTCTTTTTCATGTGTAGCAGGTGAGGAT
>NW_022720917.1:80678-98614 GCF_011630105.1 Anneissia japonica | reverse complement strand
GGTGGGGGGGGGGAGGTCAGGGTTTTATTCTTAGAAAAAAACAGCACCCCGGGCGTTTATTCGAGGGAAGCGTTCGGCGCAGCGGGAATGGGTTTGGTTTCTTAACATTGAGGTCGGGGTTTTAATCTCTCACTGTGCATTTCAATTATGTTCTTGAGCAAGAAACTTCATCTCCATTGCTTCTCTCCAACCAGGCGTATATATGGGTACATGGTGGGGTTGGCTGCTCCTGCGCTGATTACAGCAGCAACACTTAAGCATGTCGACCTATTGAGAAAGAAACGCTTTGTAACTGAAAAGAATGGCGATATGATTAACCTAATAAACCGAATAAATAAAAAATCCAAATAAGGCACAGTCCGCACAGGTGGGAAAAGTGCGGGCCGCATGCGGCCAGTCAGCGATTTTTTTGCGGCCCGCGACAATGAATTAAAAACCCTATGTTTGCGGCCCGCCAATCAAAATTGTCTAGAAAACACCTTGTTTTTTTACGGTCCGACACCAATCATATGTAAAAAGCAACATTGAAAGTGATTTAAAAGCAGTGCTTGGAGCTCACTGGAAACATCAAAGTTTGGGTGCAGCCCTCGGTGTTAAATCAAAAATTCACTTTGGCCCTCGGACCGATTTTTATGCCCACTCCTGCTTTAGAGGATGCGGTTATTCGAGGTGGCGTTAATTCAAATAAATACGATATTTCACACGGACACCTCTCAAAATTAGTTATTAATTAAACAGTTATTTTTTATACAATGACCTTTTCGGCGTGTCGATCAATCTTAACAAGTGACCAATCGGAGCAGGGCCACAAACACGACCTGTTACCCCACAAACGCATGTGTTCATACCTATACTTGCGCTATTAATTTTGTGGGAGCAACATCTAAGGGGCAGACTTTTGGGTGCATAAGTTTCATATTATATTTTGTGTTCATTTACAGATGACTGACACAGTTGTCACTCAGCAAACAAGCGTCGTCACCACCCAGCAACTAGGTGTCGGCACCACCCAGCAACAAGTCGTCGTCAATCAAACTCCATCCGCTATGGTTAGTAGGATAAATTTTTTCTTGTTATTGCACTGGCGTTGGCATATCTTCTAAGGAGTACTTTATTGTCATTCGAGATGTGAAGATGATAGGGAACGTGAGTGGAGCCAGCTGGGGGAGCGTGGTTATTTTAAACTACGGTACTCTAGTGTATGTTTATGATCAGCAAATATTCAGTGGTGGGGAATATAATGGAGGCTCCACTAATTAAGACCCCTCCAAAAAGGTGTACTCTATTGACTTTAAAGACTACCAGATGTAAACGCCTAGCTTTCACTTTTATGATATTAGCTGCAGTTTTTCTAATTAGACACCAAAGATAGAACCTCAGTCCCAAAAGTAGCCTTTATTTTTAGGGAGACCTATTATAACAACATGTCATGATGCAAAAATTCTACTTTATAATATTGTCGTATAAAGCAAACTTACGAGCTGCTCTAACAGATATGATATATATTAGAGAGCAGCTTAGCTCAGTCGGCTAATTTGGTGGAGTCTGTGTGCGCGCTGATCCGTGTAGATCTTTAGGTCCCTGGTTGAATTCCCATCGCTGTCTCTCCTTGTGTTTCAGCTTGAGGGCTGAAATGCAAGTTACAATAGCGCACCGTCTTTCGGATGAGACGTTTAAGCCGTTGGTCCCGTGTGCATTTATGGCCCATGTGCAGGTTAAAGAACGCAGTACATTCTTCGAAAAAGAGTAGAAGATTGTCTCCCGGTGTACTGCCCAATCACCACCAGGACTCCACTGGAAATAAGTCTTCTTCTAGACTTTCGTGGGCTATCCTTGGTGTTTACAATGAATAAATCCAATTCAATCCAATCCAATTGATATAGGTCACCAATTAATGAAGTAACAGTATTTAAACACTGCTTGAACTGTTTGTTTTTTCCTTTTTACTCTTGCCCTTGTAATATTTGTTTTTGTTTTTGTTTTGTTTTGTTTTTTGGTGTGTAATCATCGATTCTTTAATGGTTTTATAATTGTCTGCCTTTTAGCAATATTTTTATATACTTCAAAAAACACGAACTGTTTGTTTTTGTCTTTGATTTTTTTGTGTGTGTGTTTAATGATCGATTCTTTAATGGTTTTATATATCCACCTTTTATCAATATTTTTTTATATATTTTAAAGATTATTATTATTATTATTATTATTATCAATTTTTTTTCGCAGATTGCTAGGCGCCAATGGAGCACCGGCCTATTCGGCTGCTTTTCAGACATTGACTCATGTAAGTGAATTGGTTACTATGTCAATAAGATGGGAAATAATTGCTATATTGCCATAATCTGGAGTGGCACCAATGCGAATCCAGCGTCCCCCCACCCAACCTCCCCGTCGAAAAGAAAAACCACAATTCGTCGGGGAGGAAAAATTTAAATATTATATGTATTTTCTACATATTAGTAGACTCAAAAATCGATTAAATAAGCATTTGAAACCCTTAAATTGTCACTTTCTGTATTTTTAAAGTAACTCTTCCCCACACCCTCCCCACAATGAACCTTTACGAAGTGTCAATCAAACATAAAATCTGACCAATCAGAACAGAGCCAGGAATAATCACGTTACCTACAAACACACGTTCCCCCTTCCACCACGTACAAAGCGGAAAGGTCCATTTTAAACTCGCGAGTATATCGGCGGTCGAGCATCTTGGTCTTAAAGTCGGACTACAACACATCAAATCAATTTTTGATATGTTGTACAACTGATCTTTTTAAAACAGAAAGAAAGTGAATGAGATACAGATTTTTGAATATTTTGAAAACTGGGGAAAAAGGGGCGTAATCGCCCTTTTTTCACCTTTTCCCCAGTTTTTAAATATTAAAAAAAATCTGTATCTCATTCACCGTTCCACAGTTTTTCGTCAAACAACTTTTTTTCTGTCTTCAGTTTTTCTGAAATCAGTTCTACAACAAAAAACTACAAAAAATCCTCCCGAGCCTGACTTTAACCAACGTGTTGCTCTAAAAAATATAGTAAATAATATATTAAGTGACATTTTTTCCTGCTTTAATCAATTTAGGTCTGGGTGGTCTGTTCTGTGGCCCATTCTTCATCTGCCACTTAGCAAATAAGGCCGGAGAGTGTTGTTGTGCACCTTACTGTGTCCCAGGAGCAATGATTGCCATTAGGATGAAAGTCAGAACTCGACTTAACATTCAGGTAGTACTGCCTACTGATTCTCTTTGATTTGAAATTGAACCATTCCTACACTTTGTCCTAATCACTTGTACGGTAATTTCATAGTGATCTCGCACTTATGGGGTGCCATACGCACTGAGTTCGCACTCATCTGGCATACTGTAGTGAAGATGATTTGCTTTGGTCTGCTAGTCTTTAACAAACATACGAGATTTAACCTATTACAACGTTAATTCCCCTGGTCATCCACAGTTTTCAATTCAACTTTTATTTCGGAATCATTTCCATAGTAAGCAATACAGTAACAAATGACAAAAAGAAATATGAGTTACAAAAATAAAGGAGGTATTGCAAAAACTATGTATTCACGGGGAGGGTCGTTGTACTTCCCAAAGGTCTAAATGGTCTGCATACCCCACCCTAACACAAATAAGTATTAGTGGGGTAGGGGCGTTATTCCACTAAGGTCATAAATACCTGCATACCCCACCCTAACCGAACTATGCATTGCCTGGTTAGGGACGTTTTACAATTTATATGGACCATTTAGTTGGAATTTGTCTGCTAATCACCCATTGACTACAACGCACGGACTTAATAATGCTATAGTTTTGAAGGGGATTTTCCAGGGTATAAACGGCGTCTTAAACAAAAACCGAGAAAAAAATAGCAACTAACAAATTCAACATTGTAAAAAATTTTACTCATGAGTAATCGGTGTATTTGAAAAGAGTTAGTAGAATTACCATTTCAGACCCGTAACCATGGATTCCTTATAGGGAGATTAGTTGTTAGCAAGAGTTCTTTTGGCGTCAGGGTCGAAGAAGCCTCATCGTGTTGAACATTCTAGTATATAAATGAAGTAGGCCTATTTGAGTCTAGGGAGAATGTGGTTTTGTTTATCAGGAGTTCACTCGAAAAAAGGGTTTGCTTAAAAAAAATCCCCTTCCCGTGGTTGTGGGTTTGCATCGCAACTTTAGGCTTAGTCGTAGATTTGCGCATGCATTATACAAATATAATAACAAATACACAACAGAGAGTGTGCATTCGTTATTATACAAATATTCTCTATTTTTAATTTCAAATTTTGGATGTTCGTTTTGATTGTGCTATCGTTCGTACTTCGATTCTAATGATCGCCTTGTCAATTGTGAATGAAGAAATATTCATTCAGACACTTTTTGGACTTATTTCTGTATACATAAACGGTAGCTACATGTGAGGATGAGTGCTCAATTATCGTAAGTCCAACGGTGGCGGCACCAGCGGGAGAGTAATGGCCTAAGTCCCCCACCTGACAGACCCGGCCCCCCACCCCCGTCAGACGGAGCTCGTTGGGAAGTCAGACTATAAAAAATATAAAAATAGGCCCACACCAAGTCAACACATATCTGTCACAGTCTGAGAGTGCCATTTCTGACCATCCCGAGGTTCCTAAAAAATCTTTTTTGGGATAGGGACACCCCTCTCAAACCCTTCTCCCAGCTCGGGCCCACAAGGTCAAATCGCTTAGCACCCTCCCCCAGAAAATATATCCTAGAGCCGCGACCTGGATTGATCATACATTTGTCACGCATTTAGCACGTCAGGTCTGTGCGTGATAGCGAATTATCACGAATTCAGGAAAAATATGTATCTAAAATTAGAAGAAATTGGTTTTATTAAAAAATATAAAACCGGTCATGCAGTAACTCGAGTCATTAGACAGTATTTACGTGAATACTTCACGCGTTACTAAAACTGATCAGTGTGTGCTATTCATTTTTTGTTTAAGTAATGAAACGTTTGTGTACATAGTTTGGGTGCTCAAATTAAACATAATGTATATTGAAACATAAATTGTATGTGGCTAATCTGTAATAATAACATCGGAAAGATGGAACAGGCAGTGCTCGTTTTTACTGGGTTTACTTGACCATTTTTATTTATTTTTTGCCAGGGATCTTTGTGTACCGATTGTTGTGTGTTATGCTGCTGCGGAGGTTGCGCAGCCTGTCAGATGCATCGGGAGATCAACAACTCAGCCAATGGTTCCTTGCAATGAGGCAATAGCGCCTTCACCGTAGCAACTTTGACTGGCCATCATTATATCAACCGATTATAAATCACATGCTTTATTTTAATATTAACGTAGTTTACTAATCAAAATGGTGTAATTATTAGACTTGTTCGACATCTTTTCATCTGTACAATTTTTAATTATTGTAACGAATTTTAAGATTTTATTACTGTTTTTATCGAGAGAACATTTTTGCGGATTGATTCAATCTTAAAGCCGGTTTTCCACTAGGCGAATTTATTCGCGCGAATCGAAGGCGTCGGTTTGGTTCCTGAGCTCTGATTGGTTGCGTACATTTTTCGCTTCGCAAAAAGTAGAAACAGTACGAACTACCAATTTCGCTGAAGCGAAAACTCCGATAGAAATGTGAATGCGCATGAGCATGAACGACGCTTTCGATTCGCGCGAATAAATTCGCCTAGTTGAAAACCGGCTCCCTGGAACGCCCTCAGGGGAGAATTCGCGAAGCTAATGGCTATGATCTGTTGGTTATGTAGATGAAAAGGCGGAAAACCGATCTGTGTCTTTCGTTTAAGACGCAACTCAGAGCTGCAATTTGCAGTGTGGGGACGTTTATTATTGAGATTTCCTATTAAATTTATACAGTAAAACATATTAATTTGTTGTGACGTCACTTTTATGACGTGTTCATTGGGTTTGACCATAGAGGAATTAGTCTAAACCAAGGAGGTATTATATTACTACAATATCTCTGTGCCTACAATTCCTCCATGGTTTGAATAGGTGTGTGATTGTTCACAATATAAAAGCTGCTTACGCTCTGATTTGCTCAAGATCTGATAAACACGTACGTTACGTGTTACAAAATTGTGAGTTGTTCTTAGGCCTATTCCGGATTTGAAAAGTGTTCACATGTTTTCCAAGTGTAGCCAATTTCCGTGTCCTCGGCTATCACACTACATGTTTTGGCACAAAATGTACGGCAAATTTTAAAGCGTGACAATACGAACATCATAGCATGTAACTCTCCCTAAGGCCGTCTCCAAATTGAAGATGGTCGTGAAGTTTACGCACTCACGACCATCTTCATAAAGTTATACCCCATACCACACTTTTTGTACTCTGATTGCCGCACCCACAGTCAACCATACGTCTCATAACACCCAACTATTTCGTATATCTTTTCCCACTCTCATGCATCATGCTCCTTGATGTATTTTCACACCTCCATACCTCTGTAAAGTCTGTATACTTCCCATGACGGAGATGATTCGTTCACAATTTGTTGCATCTAACCTTCTATATACATTTATTGATTTTGTAAGAATATAATTACCATTGTTTTAGCCATTCAAATTTTGTAAGACTTTCGGACCTGAGTAGTGTAGTCTATCTATATTAATTGCACTCAGCATGCAGTTTTGTCGGTAACGCTCGGGTGTTCGGTTAACACGGTTCGCCTTCAAAAGTCTGACTGTCCGGCTGGTCATGATAGGCACTTTACCTAGTAACTCCACCGACAACTTGTAACTTTTGTTACAAGTATAAACGAACACATGTTTTAAATGACCCTGCTAATAATGTTAATAGCTTATAGGTGTTTTTTTTTTCCTTTTTTTTTTTCTTTTTCTCTTTAATGATTTTATGAATAAACATTGACTATACTTCTGTTGTGTTTTTGATATGTATGCTTTTACATCAGTTTTACATTGCATTTATTATATTATGTGCTTGTTTTTATTTATTTATCTACTTTTATTTACTTTATTTTATTATTACATATTTTTATTTTTTTAATTTATTTATTTATTTATTTTATTTATTTATTTTTTTTTATTTATTTATTTTTTTTATTTTTTTTAATTTTTTTTTCTCCTTTTAGTTAAGATTTTAAACTTTAGAATATTATATTATTTTAATTGGATTTGGATTTTTCATTACTATTGTCTCTTTTTTTATGAATTTATCTTTACTTGTAACTTTTGTTCTGTTGTATGGTCGAACCTCTCCTGCGTGAGAGTGTTCCTCTGCTTTGAAAGAGAGAGCCAATAAATTATTATTATTAACCAATATGTGAAATAGCAGTGGTGACGTCACAATTTCAATTAGAACAATGAGCTATATGATTATATACCTTCAAGTAGGCCTATCTTATGCCATCATTTCATTTGTGTTCCGACATGCTAGGAGGCAGGTTTTAAGTAGGCACTACTTCTGTGGTTTCTGATCTTTAATAAAGCATTATAAAATATAACTGTACTGTTTGCTCAGTTAACTTTGCTCGACTTATAAAACACATATTGGGCCTAGCGTATGGCTGAAGACACTGTGACGTTTGTATTATAGGCCCTACGTATGAACTCTCACTCTAAGTCCAGAAGCGTGGGATTTTAATCAATATGTTTTTGCTGAGACTATGAACCCAACATTGTAATGTTTTCCATGGTATACCCACTGTATGTCACGTGACTGGTAAACAAACATCCCCGAATCGTATATTTTAATGCATACTACGCGAAGAGCTCATTTTTCTGGTATATATTTTTTGGTGTTACGTACACCGCGTACGGACAAGACGTCATCAATATTCTAATTATAGACCACTTTCAATTAACGGCTACCTCCAATTATAGACAATCTCCAATTAAAAACCACTTTCCTTTGACCCCATTTGAATTCATAACTTTTAGGCTAACAATATCTCCAATTGAAGACTCCGTCTAGTTAGAGGGCAAAGACAATGGTTTTGACCGAGCCAGAAAAGCCTTTTTTTAAGATATACGGGTAGAATTTGTAAAATTTGAGGAAGTGTTGAATTTGTCTCTAAAATTTCAATATTTTTTCAATTAATTTTTTCATCCTTTATTTTCATTTTCTGTATCTTGCGTTGTATCAATTGTTCTAAATTTAACAGACGTGGTCCAGTATAATAAGACTAGAGTTAGGCCTATGACTGAGATATTACAACAGTAACTTACCGTATTGTTACAACAGTAACTTAGTTGTTACTAGGGTTGGATCAGTGATCTGTTTTCATTCTTTCGTTATGAGAGACTGTAGAGTTGTTTTACCACAACATTGTGTTTAAAGTAAATGATGTTTAAGAGGGCAGAAACGTGGTAAACAAAGACTTCATTTTAAGCGGGTGCATGACGTCACGTGTGGTGCAGCGAGGAGTTGGACTTATTCATCGTGAGATCGGTAGTTCGAAACTGACACTCGTCGCACTACTTGTGTCCTTGGGCAAGACATCTTACTTACGTTTGCTCTCTTCACCCAGGAGTAGGCTATAAATGAGAGAGTCATGCTGTTAACCTGCTAGTTGGTGACCCTGCCACGACTGTTCCAGTCCAATTAATAACAAAAACTAGATATCAAATTATATCATACGCAAGAAGACAAATAAATCGAATGCATTGGTTAAAGTCGTTGTTACTACGCAGCAGTAAAAGAATTCATTTTAAGCAGGTAAAAGATACGATACGATACGATTTATTGGGTTCACTTTTAAATCAGCGGCACGAATCACTTTGATGGTGCACCCAAGAACAATATAATATAAAAAAGAAAGCTATAAACTAAAAAAAAAATGGGTAAAAAACATCATATTTAAACAAAAACGAAGTAAATTGTTGTAGGCCTATGTTTTACCGTTTTGCATATCTCAATAATAAATTAACAATAACAAATAATCACAATATCTTACAAAAACTTGAAGCATGTGTGGTGCGCAATACAACATTGTTAGTATCAATAAGTTGAAAAATATGAAATAAAACACACTGAGCTACACAAAAACCTGTATAAAGTAAATAGTCCAAAATAACGTCAAATTTTATGGCGCTCACATCATGGAGGTAGAAATACACATCCATGCTTACATTAACAGGATATATTCAACATCCCGGTGTTCTATAAGATTGCGTTACAGGTTCTTGTGTAGCTAATTGCTCCTCATCTAAGCGATATAAAGATATTTTTTACAATATTTGTCAAAAATACAACTTGCATCCTTGTAATCAGATCAAGCAAATCGCATTTAAGTGAAAATTCATTGTGTATAGACAGGTCATCAAAGAAAAGATAATGCTTAAAATTTGCTAAACTTGTGGTAAACATTATCTCAAAATATATCAAGGTTGTATTATTTTATTAAGTTCATTTTTAAGTTTCAGGAAAATTCCATCTTTAATATTATTTAGTTTGCAGCTTTAAAAAACAAAGTGGTCTACTGTTTCTTTACAACCATTTTTACAAAGGTCTGTGTTCAAATTTGACCAGGCTTCTTTGCGACTTTCTAAATCAAGTGAGTTTGATCAAGCTTTAAATTTAAGAGTCTCTTCTGCGAAGTTACATTTGTCTAAGAGGTGCTCAAAAGTTGGTTCAGATTTGTATCTAATGTAGTCATAGTGATAACTTTAGTTTGAGCACGATCAAACCAGTTTGACTTATCATTATATATTTGTTTAAAATCCTTTGTGAATATGATAATAACGAGGTGCACAGGGGGAGCTCACTTCACCACTTTCACTCCCATTGAAAATATTTGAAGCTAAAAACCTTTCACACCTTTCACATCCACGCTCATGTAGGAAAACTATCATTGATCCTCACGCGAATTTGCATAACGTAGGATAGTTTGGTAAAATCTCATGAATTATTCATAACCATCCTTATCGAACGTATTTTGAAGTTTAATATATTTACTTTCAGTGTGAAAACACAAAATACTATTAAATAGTTGTTCAATTAACGTATGATATTGGACTAGGAAACTCGATTCTGACACGATTACCAATACGATTACATCTTGTATATATGACGCAAAGACAAAATAATTAAATAAGATAAGATAATTTAATTCACACATTCAAGATGACATAATTAATGTCGAAATATTGAATCCCGACACGATGGCGTACGTTTCGATACTTGGAATGTATCATACTATCTTGAAATGAAAACGCACGAAATGCAATTTACCATGTTGTCCGACGTGGAGAGGAGAGTTTCCCTGACAACCCTTAGGCCTACTCATCATCAACAAATCATTACTGTACACAAAGTATAATAGCTTCATTATCCATACCATAATCAAACGAATGTTTCGAATGGTCAAATACTGTAGAGATTTGGTAAAATCAACTGAAGATTTAGTACTGCAGTGCTAAAATTTAGCAACACCGCCACCATGCGGCTAAAAGAAAATCCTGCTTCGACTGTCGTCCTTCTTG
Source organism: Anneissia japonica (assembly GCF_011630105.1). Lineage (NCBI taxonomy): Eukaryota > Metazoa > Echinodermata > Crinoidea > Comatulida > Comatulidae > Anneissia > Anneissia japonica. Next base: position 88,162 of record NW_022720917.1, on the reverse strand, counting down.
TTTTCATGTTTGTGCTCTGAATATGAAGATACCAAGCTATTCACATTCGAACAGCCTAATCTACACTTACTGTTCGTCCTAATCGTTATTTATATAATTTCAGTCAAATGTAAATGGCAGCTAAACAGGTAATGGTTCGATTAAGAACGATGGCATGCTGGCTGAAAAAGGAGAGTAAGTGTCACTGGGATATATAAATTTACAACTTTTTCTTCAGTTGATTTAAAATCCAGAGGCTGGTGGTCGTACTACTGAAGAAACAGTGCCTGTCTCCCTTGTAAATAGATGCCACCATAGATCTCTTAGCAGCATTACTAATACTACTAATAATAATAATAATAATGATAATAATAATGGGTTATTTTTAGGCTGAAAGCACAGAATAAAAATCTATACGTGGCGTCATTGGTTGCTCAGCTTGGTTCGTTTATGATGGGCTACACCCTAGCATACACATCCCCTGCTATACCAGACATGGAAGACAGAGGAGTGTTGAAGACGACTGATCAAATATCATGGTTTGGTGTAAGTATAACTTAAATCAATCATGATCGATAACCATTGACTGATTTATTAACAGTCAATCAACTATCCCATATTTCACAATATAATATATGCAGACCTACCAACTCACCCGATCCTGTCGGGTGTCACCCGATATTTAAACAAATCTCCAGTTCTCCCGATCGAATGTAATTTTCACCCGATTTCACGGGTCACCCCTCCCCAAAAATACTCCGATTTATGCATAATTTGATCGTTATTATTCAATGTATTCGCCGCCTGCTTGCTTCGCGGTGCAATAAAACGAACAGCCATTTTCAATTCGAATGTCGCCATAATAACGGCCAATGATTTGTAGTGACGTGACTTTTTCTTAAAGTCTTAAAAATTCTTTAAAAAATCTCTAGATTTTCATGACCCAAGGGTTGGCAGGTCTGATATATGGGCTGTTTTATCACACTCGCATATTCATCTTCAACGTTTAGAATGTATTTACATATATTTATAGCATTCCCGAAAGACGGTGTAGAGTCTATATACACTGTGGTAATTTAATTTTAATTCTCAAATATCGACCTATCTAGTGAAACTTCACAAAATTTCTCTACATTTAGTCATTAATGGCTATAGGGGCGATATTCGGTGGCCCGATTGCTGGCTTTTTTGTTGGTAATTATGGCCGAAAAGTGGCTATGATGATGTGCTTTCTGCCATTTGTGGTTGGCTATGGCCTAATATCATCTCTGGACAACATCGCAACACTGTACTTTGGCCGCATACTGACCGACGTTGGAGCGGGAATGGTTTCTTTCTCTACCCCCGTGAGTAAGAAGGCACCGTCGTTGCTATTTACCATTATTTTAAACACAGTAATGATTAATTATACTAAGACCACATCCCATATAAATGAATCGTATAATAGAATTTATGTGAGTTACAACGTAGGATTGGTTGAACAACATTCAAACCTTTCTTTTCCCGCTGTCATTGAAATTGCCTCCTTCAAATTTGGGTCGCCAAAACATTTCTGAGGGTCGTGAAATTGCTTCTGACAGCAAAATGTTTAAAATGATGAGTTGCTTCTTTGTTTATTGAGTTAGTTTGAGGGGGTCGTACAAGCTTCATTTTTCAATTATTATTTACCCAGTTAGCCTCGCCCAGTCGTGTGTACACAAGTCGAAAATTCGTCATTGTTTTAAACGTTTCAAAAAATTATATAAGTGTAGTAAATATTTCACCCCCACCCACCTAAATTTTTCAAAATTATTAAAAAAAAAATGGAGAAAAAAGTGAAAATTATATTCAAATTTAAGTCTGCCATTTTCGACCATCTAGATGTGCCATAATCATAATGTTATTCTTACCTCAGCCCCAACCATGGTGGAGTTGAAGTGGTATTGAACCCTATCTGTGAAATTTTCTGGGGCCCCTCTATTTCAAAATACTGGATCATGACACTGCTCCATACTATAAAATGGAACATTCCGGACACGATATGAAGTATCGTGTACTTTGTTAAATCATGGTTAAATAAATAAAAATCTAAACGATTTATCACAGCTATTTAGTATTCGACTTAGCCGAGGTTGATTGTAGAAATACAACAGCATATCTGTATTTTATAAATTAGGAGGCACATGCTATGTCTATCATTATTATACTAGTATAGATTTATAAAAACAAGGCAATATGTCAGAAAACAGTAGCATTATGATTTTATTGAGCTTGTGGCAAGTATAAAGATAGGCCTAAGTCCTCAACACATAACATGACAATATCGTTTTTGTATGAGAAGTATATGTCTTGGGTCGTCAAAGAAAAGGGAATCTGAAAGTGGGTCCCATCTAAAAAAGTTTGAGAAGCAGTGTTTTTTGAGAGTGTGGTTTTAGATGTAGAGAGAAAGAATTGTGTAAATTTAAAATATTTGGAAAAGGATCGGCACTGACCATCCCAACATGACACAAGAAAATACGTGGAATGGCGTTTTCTTTCGTACAAAACCAAAGTCGCCCTAACCTTACCCTTCTCCGTGTGCTTACATTCATTGAATTATCATACTATGAAATGTGTTTATGTGTGTGTGTGTGTTTTTTTTTTAAATTTATTCTTTCAATTTTTATATTCATAGGTATACATAGCGGAGTTATCGAGTCTTGATTTACGAGGAATGTTAGTAGGTGTCTCTCATCCGTTTATAGGTGGTGGGATGCTTCCCGTGAATGCTTTGGGTTAGTGTATGACCATGTTTAATGTCAAACCTCCTTCATGATAATAATACTGATAAATAACTTTGATGTTGAAAAGTTTGTTTGTGTATTCGTCATCGTTCTCGCTTGCTTGGGGTTTTATCCCATTCCTGATTAAGTCAGAGATTTTGCCAACTAAAGGAAAAGGACCTGCGAGTGCAGTTGCGACAATAGTTAATTGTTTGTCTTTATTTGTAGTAACAAAGGCGTTTCTCAAAATGTCGGTGAGTAAGCTTATCAGTAAGAGTTAAGAATATTTTTGAACTCCCATCATAATTATGATAACTATTACTATAAATCATTACCACCACCATCGTTATCATCATACAAATATGCAAGTATGTCCGAGATTGCTCATAACTTGACTCGAATCACTGGGGTGTTTTTTGGACAAGATTTGAATCAACCCTGTGATATCTACTACAAAAAGTTGTTCTTTATGTTTGTATCTTGTTCATTAAAGGTTGTGATGACGGAAGCCTGGGTGTTCTGGTTCTTTGGGGTGTTTGTTTTCTCAGTACCATTTTTGTTGCTCTTTGTGTTCCCGAAACGAAAGGAAAGTCATTGGAGGAAATAACAAAGGATTTCAACCGCTACAATAGGCATTTGTGATATTTGTACTGCAGTTGATACAAAATTGTTATTCTGCGGTCGGTCATGGTTTAGGCCTATTTGTTAGGTGATGATAATAATAATAACAACATCCGATTTGTACATTAAGCATGGTTTAATGGTTGTAGTAGCTAATTGTATTTTTTATTGTACTGCCTCATTATAGAGAATAATGATGACGATAATGATAATGATAATAATAATAATAATAATGGCGACAATAATAACAATGATAATGATGATTATAACGATTACGATAATAATGGTGATTAGGGCCTACTATGATAATGATTATTATGATGGTAATGACGATGGTATAGTGGCAGTAAAATATGGACACCCCTTTAACAATAATTTTAACAATAATTAAAATTAACATACAAACATAGGATTTTTTTTATCTGTTTCAATTTGCATTGATGCATTTTATTTGTACCATTTTGTTTATTGTTTTTTGTTTCTTCTTATCACAGCAAATGAAGTTGCTTCATTTATGTGTTGCTGCTGATTTTTTTTTTAATGTTTTATACACAAATAAATAAATATAATTAAAGAAAAATAAATATTTCATATGGTGTTATATTTTTCTGAAGTTTTTGTTTTCATGTTGATCGTATTATTAATTTCTCTTTTCAATATATTTGCTCACTCTGGTTCAGTGAGCATCTAATATTAAACATTTGAAATATCTCACATTTACAAGTGAACGAAGTGAACATAATTACAGTGTTTAGAAAAAAACTAGTGACTAAACATTTTCAGAATTTTCTATTTTTGGGGTAGGCTCCCCAACTCTAAGTTATCGGGAGGCATGTGGCAGTTTTTTTCGGTTTTTTTGTTCTGCCTTTGGCGATGTAAAAGTCTCCCATACGACCTGTTCTTATATCGAACTGTGTTTCTGCCTACACAATACTGTTGACCGTACTGTATACGCTGGATGATTAAATTTTACTGCCTTCAGTAATTTTAACGTAATGTTTATGTGTCACTTGTGCTAAATTGCTGGGTAGCTTTATATATAGTTTGGATGTATGGGCTGACTAAGAGAACTTTAATGAATCATAAATACTGCAAGCAAAGTAATGGGAATTAAAGTAGATGCCACTTATGATATAGGCCCCTGATTATTAATAGTTGGCCTGCGGCACAAATTTGGTCTGCAAGACTGTAGTTTAATTTGGCCCGTGGACGGGGATGGTTTTATAATGAGCAAGATGATATAAATAGAGTAAATAGCGCCAACAATGTATAACTAGGAGCTTTACTTGATCCCATTCATCACTGTGTGCTTCAAACAAGTCAAAAACGCGTAATGATGAGGGGTTTAACCTCACTCAGATCTAAAATTAAACCCAGTAAAACACCCATTGGTATTCGGATTAGCTCAGCTAAGTAAAGGGAGTAAAAACTTTACCATAGACGTGTTAAAATTGTGATGATTGCAGAGCCCTGATGCACGATTTGGACCCATGGTAGAAGAAGCCCATTGTTAAATCATATAAGTAAACTCAACTAAATTTAGGTTATTTTGCAATACGACTATTGGGTTTTATCGTCAATGACATTCGTACTTTACATGGTTATAACACGTTAGTGAACCAAATAACAGTGCTCATAAAAATACGTTGTCCTACAAATAATGCAAGTCATACGGAACTACATGTATTTTGTTCTAATCACTGTGTTTCGTTAATATTATTCTTTTCAAATCAGTTACCGTCATTTGTTACGCCAAGTTCTGTCCATGTGTTTGTTCTGTTCAATGTGATTCGTGAATAGCATATTTTAATTTACAGGGATAATAAAAATATCCAGACTCAATTAGCATCTCTTTTGTGTGGTCAATTACAGTGATAAAGCGACCCATCAAAGTTGAATATACGACTGTTAAACTGATGACATCGTCCCCACAGAAATTTCCCGCGACCCAATTTTAGGTCATGTCCATGACTCCTAGTGTAGTACAATAAAAAGTATAATTTGAAGTTGCCAAAAAATATTCAAATAAACCTAGCTTTAGCGGAAACAGTTTCGCCCGATGTTTAACGATTGCTTTCAATCGGTAGAGATTATCTTTGGCCCATCAGATTAATTATAAAAATAATTAGGCTTTCAAACAAGTTAAATTAAGAACCGGGATATAGGCCTATGTGAAAAGGCAATGCTCACTAATATAATAATTAGTGACAAAAAACATCAACTTAACAACAATTACTAGCTTTAGCCGATCTTGGAGTATCGCACCAAATAACAAAACAATAAACCTATAAAACTCTTTTCTTCCCAGTGCTATCTGTTTGGAAAATATTCATATTTATTAGGTAATCGTAGGCCTATACCGTACATCTTGTTCATATATTGTTTATAATATTGTATATACTGCTATAATGTGTGTATTTGTTTGTGGAAGCATATCATGTATTATGTATGACAAATTGAATCTGAGTTGCAGGATTTGAGTCTCTCTTCGAAAAAAATAACCCAAATTATGGGTGATCTCAATTTTCCTGACCTGCGTTGGAATGAGACTAATGTGAAGTAAATAGCACCCGTGAGCAATCCGAATACAGTATTATAAATTTGCAGAAGAATCTGTTCCTGTTCCAACATGTTCAAACACGCGTAGAATAGGTGAACAAAAACCATCTTTACTATTTATTTTTACTGGAGTGAAGATTGTATTTCTAAACTTGAACACGCACCTCTAGAAGTTCATCAGATCATGGCTGTTTAATGTGCATGGAAGCTGACTACTAAGGTTGAAATTCCAAAGAATGATCTGGATGACTGCAGAAGAGATTAAGGGGTGGCGCTAGGATTTGCCCGACGGGGGGGCCGAGGTCCCCGACGGTGGGGGGGGGGGCAATGCCCCGACGAGGGGTCAGATTTCCCCGACGAAAGCAAAGTGAACGCGGTCGAGCTTCGATTAAAAGGTTTCGAAAGGTTCTCTACATGAATCCTAAAAATTTTTTAATTGGGAGGAGAAGATATTATTACATCCTGCAACGAAGAAAAAGATCTTGGAATCTTTGCTTCCAATTGTCAAATCCTACAATGCAGGCTGTGCAGAAAGCCCAGGCGGTGCTACTCTTGGATTCATTCGACGTACATTAAATTAATGTACTTGATAAAACATAATATACACACCTAGAATTTTGTATCTAAACATGGAGTCTATATGATACTTGAAGACATCCAACGACGAGCTACCAAACTGGTTCGGAGTATTACTCAAGTTTCTGGAAATCCATTCACTGGAAGTGCACAGAATTAGAAACATGTAAGATTATGTCTGGTCTAGAAGAAGTTGATCTAAATCATTTTTTGACTTTAAGCCATAATGTGCAATCAAGACGTCATCCTTTCAACCCAGCAAAGAAAGATCTTCACAAGTGAATGGGCTTACTAAAGGGTAGCAGGTCAAAACAGCAATAATTAGTACCAAAACGGCAACACACCAATACGGCAATATGCCGGGACCAAAACGTCAAAGAAACGGAGCAAAATCAATGCCAAGAGCAAGTGACACAGTTCGCGACCATGGCACAGTTCATAATTTCAGAATCATCTTGAAATTGGTCCGATCGTCTGTAGGCAAATCGAATATTGCCAAGGGATCTTTTTCGCTTTTAATGTTTAATCGCCTTTTTTTTTAATCCATGAGGAATTGTCAGATGCCTCATTCAAGTTATATTTATTTGAATGTTCACTGCTTTTTATTTTTTCCTCTAATCCTTTTATTATTGAATTTATTGTTGCTACTCTTGTTTTTATTATTATTATTATTTTTATTATTATTATTATTATTATTATTATTATTATTATTATTATCATCATCATCATCGTTATTATTGTTGTTGTTGTTGCCTCATTTTGTCTGTATTTTATTTATTTGAATGTTTATTGTTTTTATATTGTGTTTTCCACCAATCGTTTTATTATTAAAATTTTATGTTATTATATTATTGTTATTAGGACTATTGTTATTATTTTTATTATTATTATTATTATTATTATTATTATTATAAAAAAAAAAATTACTATTACTATTATTACTATTACTATTATTACTATTACTATTATTACTATTACTATTACTATTACTATTACTATTACTATTAC